>NC_141037.1:5087500-5152500 GCF_052040795.2 Danio rerio
AAGCTGAAGGAAAATGAATGAATGAATGAATGAATGAATGAATGAATGAATGGATGAATATTTTGTATTTCCCAGTACTGGGTTGCGGGTGGAAGGGCATCCTTTGCATAAAACATATGTCAGAATAGATGGCAGTTCATTCCGCTGTGGTGATCTATTTTCAATGCGTCACTTTAGCTTAACATTTTTTAAATAAGTAGAATTCAACAAAATTAACAAAACTCGATAATTTTGATTAATGCTGTATATTTTGGTCTGTTGTCAAAAAATGAAACCCTGCAACGAAAGACCAAGATCGTAAGCGGTTCATTCTGCTGTGGTGACCCAAGATTAATAAGGGGATTAAGAGGAAAAGAACCTGAATGAATGAATGAATGAAAATTAACTTTGACTAAATTTCTCAATGGATCATGATCTGATGGTTTTTGGCATAATCCATGCAATAAAACTGGATCATTTTGACTCATATGGTGTATTTTGGGCTGTCAAAAATAAAAGCCTGCAACAAAAGACCAAGATCATCACATTCAGTTCAAACAAACAACCTGAATTTCATTAATAATATTTAGTATTTTCCAGTACTGAGTTGCGGCTGGACGAACATCCAGTGCATAAAACATATACTAGAATAGTTGGTGGTTCATTCCGCTGTGGTGACTTTTGAAATAGAGACTAAGCTGAAGAAAAATGAATGATTGAATGAATATTTTGCATTTCCCAGTTCTGGGTTGCGGCTGGAAGGGCATCCTTTGCGTAAAACATATGCCAGAATAGCTGGCGGTTCATTCCGCTGTGGTTATCTATTTTAAACGCGTAACTTTAGTTAGCTTAAACATTTTTTAATAATTAAAACTCAACAAAATTTATGCAACAAAACTCGATAATTTTACCTCATGCTGAATATTTTGGGCTGCTGTCAAAAATAAAATCCGGCAACAAAAAGACCAAGATCATCATATTCAGTTCAAACAAACAACCTGAATTTAATGTAAATAAACTATAATAATAATTTGCCATCAAAATAATTCAAGGACAGTGGTTAAGTAAGTGGTCACAAACAATTTACAGTTGAAACCAGAAGTTTACGTACACTGTATAAAAAGGCACATGACCATTTTTTTTTTTTAAAAAGTCAGATGTTAATGTGACTAAACTTTTCCTCTTTTAGGTAAGTTAGGTTTATCATATTTGTTTCTGTTTTGCTTAATAACAGAATAATGAGAGAGATATTTTAGAGAAATTGTTATAACTTTTCTTGAAAGTCAAGTTTATATACAATAAGATTATTCTGCCTCTGAAAAAGCTCAGATGATGATGTCAAGGTTTTGAAAGTTTCTGATTGGCTAATTGACAACATTTGGGTTAATTGAAGGCACAACTGTAGATTAGTATTTAAGGAAAACCTCAAACACACTGCTTCCTTGTGTGACAACATGGGAAAAGGAACAAGCCAGAATCAACAACAAAGCCAGATTACAATTTGCTAAATTACACTCGGAAAAGACTCATTTTTGGAGACATGTCCTGTGCTCTGATGGAACTAAGATTAAACTGTTTTGCCATAATGATCAGTGTTACATTTGGAGGACAAAGGGAAAAGCTGACAAGCCTAGGAACACCATCCCAACTGTGAAGTATGGGGGCGGCAGCATCATGTTGTGGGGCTGCAGGAGGGACTGGTCCACTTCACAGCATAGATGGCATCATGTAGAAAGAACATTATGTAGAAATACTGAAGCAACATCTCAAGACATCAGCCAGGAAATTACAACTTGGCCACAAATGGGTCTTCCAAACAGACCATGACCCTAAGCATACTGCCAAACTAGTTCAAATGTGCTTTAAGGACAACAGAGTGAATGTTTTGGAGTGGCCATCACAAAGCCCTGATCTCAATCCTATAGAAAATGTGTGGGCAGAGTTAAAAAAGCTTGTGCGAGCAAGAAAGCCTACAAATCAGACTCAGTTACACCAATTCTGTCAGGAGGAATGGGCCAGAAGTCTGCAAACTATTGTGAGAAGCTTGTGGAAGGATACCCAAAACATTTGACCAAAGTTATACAGTTTAAAAGCAAAGCTAAAAAATACCAAGGAAATAAGTGTAAACTTTTGAGTGTCTAGAAATTAATAAAAAATTCTCTCATTGTTCTGGCATTTAGCAAATGTTAATGATTTAGGTACGGAACTACGGAAGGGACGTAGTGGAGGAAAAAAAATTGGCTGGGTGAAAAAAAAAATGGGTGAAAGAAAAAAATGGGTGGAAGGAAAATAGATATTTCTAAGTTTTTGCGTTCTCTCGCAAAGTTTTGCGTTCCCTCGCAAAGATGTTTTGCGTTCCCTCGCAAAGATGTTTTGCGTTCCCTCGCAAAGATGTTTTGCGTTATCTCGCAAAGATGTTTTGCGTTCCCTCGCAAAGATGTTTTGCGTTATCTCGCAAAGATGTTTTGCGTTATCTATTTTGCGTTTTGTTTAGTTTGATAACGGAGGTGTCTCTGTAAGAATGCACAGATCTATAATGAAAGCAGTCCATTACTTTAGAAACTGTTTGTGCTCATTTAAGAGAAAATAAGCTGTTTAAAATAAAACATGCAGGACGGAGATGTTTCATATTATTCAGTGCATTTGTCTGTTTAAACATACACCCGCTCCTCTGTAAATGGCGTGTACAGACGCTGATCTGGGATCAGTTTATTGTACGAAGCGCGTCTGTCAGTCAGCGCTTATACATGCATTCACTGGTTCATAGGTAGCATACGCACAGTAATGTAGAGAAAGTGGGGTAGAATGGTAAAATACGGGAGAATTTCAGCAAAAACGGGAGGGTTTACGTGAGTGCAGTGAACAGGAAGTGTTTGTGGAGAAACAGTTTTGCGAGGGAACGCAATACATCTTTGCGAGAGAACGCAAAACATCTTTGCGAGGGAACGCAAAACATCTTTGCGAGGGAACGCAAAACATCTTTGCGAGGGAAGGCAAAACTTTGCGAGAGAACGCAAAAAACTTAGAAATATATATTTTCCTCCCACCCATTTTTTTTCTTTCACCCATTATTTTTTTTTCACCCACCCATTTTTTTTCTCCCCCCACTACGTCCCTTCCGGGGTTCCGTATTTAGGCAATCCTAACAGACCTAAAACAGTTAATGTTTAGTGTGATTTGCCATCAGACATTTTTTTTAATGGTTTTGCTCCTTTTTTTAGTGTATGTAAACTTCTGATTTCAACTGTGTATGGGCTACTCAATGGAAGGCCTGTGGCCACAATATTCATTCATCCCCACACATCCCCAAGTCAACACAATCATCTCAATAGAGCGTTAAACAACAACACAACAGGTACAGCCATCAAACACTGAGCGCTCATTCAATCCTGTCAGCCTCAATCTCCACTGATCGCTCAGACAGCTCTGCCAAAGCGCAAATGAGTCCAAAAGTGCACCTGCAGCTCTGAACATCCAGCAATTACGGCGACATTTTGCCTAAAAACCCCACTCGCCGAGCCTTTAACCTTTAGCAGTGAACATAAACTAATTACATTCCTCATGCAGCGAATGGGAATCGCCGCTGACGACTTAATTAGCGTTTTGCCGATGTAATTCCGCTGGACTTATTCTCATGAATGCCCTCTCATTATCTCAGTTATATTACTGAAAAAAAAAATGGCACTCGCTCGGATGGAGGCGCATCCACATTGGAGAAAATGTCAGCTGGGAGTCCCGTTTTCTCCAGGCCGACACAATGAGAGGCTTTGTCCGGTGTCACTTAGCCATCATTTTGTCCCGTCAAAACAGCTTGTGTTTTGGCATGGACGTGTTAATGGGCCCATGGCTGGGTGTGAGAGTTTTCTGAGCCACACACACATCAGATGGAGGTCACAGGTCTCGGATTCGGGTGGCTGGGATTTTCGCATCGAAACGGAAACCGGGGAGGGAAAAGCAGCGGGCGCTGATAATGTGATATAATTAGTCGGACGGTTTCTGGGTCAGAGTCAGTGTTTGGATGGTGAATGGGCGCAGATGGGACACCTGGAGCTCAGCAGGGATCAATGGGACCAGCAGGTGGACGGGTGATGAGGATTCGTCATTAATGAGGCCGGGGCGCTCTGATGGATGTACAGTCATGTGAAAAAAAGTTTGGACTCCCAGTGAAATTATGATGTTAATTTTAGGATATAAAAAATTTATATAATATAATAAAATATAATAAAATATAATATAATATAATATAATATAATATAATATAATATAATATAATGTAATGTAATGTAATGTAATGTAATGTAATATAATATAATAAACCATAATATAATATAATATAATATAATATAATATAATATAATATAATATAATATAATATAATATAATATAATAAACCATAATATAATATAATAAACCATAATATAATATAATATAATATAATATAATATAATATAATATAATATAATAAACCATAATATAATATAATATAATATAATATAATATAATATAATATAATATAATATAATATAATATAATATAATATAATATAACCATAATATAATATAATAAACCATAATATAATATAATATAATATAATATAATATAATATAATATAATATAATATAACCATAATATAATATAATAAACCATAATATAATATAATAAACCATAATATAATATAATATAATATAATATAATATAATATAATATAATATAATATAATATAACCATAATATAATATAACCATAATATAATATAATAAACCATAATATAATATAATATAATATAATATAATATAATATAATATAATATAATATAATATAATATAATATAATATAATGGGGAGACGCAGTGGCGCAGTTGGTAGTGCAATCGCCTCACAGCAAAAAGGTTGCTGGTTCGAGCCTCGAGCCAGTTGGCATTTCTGTGTGGAGTTTGCATGTTCTCCCTGTGCTAGCGTGGGTTTCCTGCGGGTGCTCGGGTTTCCCTCACAGTCCAAACACATGCGCTATGGGGAAATTGGGCAAGCTAAAATTGTTCGTAGTGCATGTGTGTGAAAGAGTGTGCTTGGGTGTTTCCCAGAAATGGGTTGCAGCTGAAAGGGCATCCGCTGTGTAAAACATATGCTGGATAAGTTGGCGGTTCATTCCACTGTGGCAACTGCTGATTAATAAAGAGACTAAACCGAAAAGAAAATGAATGAATGAATGAATATAAAGCAGCCACTAAACTACTGCCCCTACCCCTCCCTGATCGTTGTTGACAGCACGCGCACACCTTCAACTACAGGACAGCAATAAAAAAATTTTAAGAAACAAAAACTGATTTTTATCTGGTTTGCACATGTATTGCTGAATTGTTTTAAAAATAAATTGCAAAATATTAAGAGTAACTCAATTTAATTAAAACCACATTATTTCATTTAATAAAAACTGCATTAAAAAATAATAACATATACATATATATATTTATTTTTTTTATTTATTTTTTTTACGGTTTGATTTAACCTGTCAAAAGTTATACATTTTTTTCATCACAATTTTAAATAAATGCTTTCTTATTGTATGTCGTTACAAATAAAATTATTATTCCAGACATTATTGATTTTATAAATATTATCATTAATAGCAATAATATTAATAATAATGAAAATAATAAATTAATAAAAATATTAATAATATAATAATATAATAATATATATATATATATATATATATATATATATATATATATATATATATATTTATATATATATATATATATATTTATATATATATATATATATATATATATATATATATATATATATATATATATATATATATATATATATATATATATAAAATAATATTAATTAATATTAGAGTGATTTCTGAAGGATCATGTGAATCTGAAGACTAGAGTAATGAAGCTGAAATTCTTGCTCTGTTAAACATAATTTGGGAGATATTCACTTTTTAAATGTCTGTTTCTGTAAGAAAACTTTGTAAATAGTTGGAAATCCGGTGACAGCAATAATCAAACCCTTAGGAGCAACTGTGGTGGGAAACAAAGTTCACAGTGAATGTTCTCTGGAATCAGTTCAAGCGGTGGACTTCTACATTCTGATTGCTTGCCGCCGAACCGCGTCAAAGCTCATTACCATAAAGTTGACTTGATTTCAACTCTCCTTGATGCCCACACCGATGTGCTGTGCGAAGATGTGCTGCTCCTCGCAGCTGGCTCCCATTGAAAATGAATGACTTCCGGCTATTTTGAAGCTCTCGCCGCTTTTGGTCTGAATGTGCAGTTACAACACAGATCACTCTGCCTACTCATGCCAGAGTCCCGCGGAAAAACTGATTGACAGGTGGCAATTTGTGTGTAACTTATCTGTATTTATTTAGGAACTGGTTATGGGTAAAACAAAGACCATGTGGGTCAGGTAGTTGAAACAGTAGGCTATAAATAATTAATTATAAATTAATTAATTGTTCATAATAATAATTAATTCGACAACAATGCTATCATCCATCCATAATGTTTCACATAAGACATCATATGATGCCAAATTGGTCGACATTGCCATTTTGCTTGACAAAACGGCATCTCTTGTTCATTCTCACTTGCAACAGATCCAAACACGTGCTGACATTTATATCCTTAATTTCTCCACTCCTCGAAACTGTATTTGCCAGATCAAAGCCGTGGGGATGAGCAGAGTTCAAAGAGCGGGACGAGTCCAAACACAAACCTGCTTTAATCGCTCTGTAATTACGGAGGTTAACACACAACTGACATGCATTCATACCCGCTTAATGCTTCACAGGAGATTTCGGTTTCGTTATTGACACACTCTCCTCCCAGAGTGAATATATCAAAACAAACGGATACAAAACCTCAAAAGATGAGTCCTCGGGTTAGTTTTTGCAGTTAAACAACTGGGCGGGGAGAAAAACATGATGTTCTCTCTCAGCAGTTTTGTCTCATTTTTCAAAACAAATATCAAAAGTGTGAAGAAACTTCAGAAGCAAATTCATTCATTCATTCATTCATTCATTCTCTTGTCGGCTTAGTACCTTTAATAATCCGGGGTCGCCACAGCGAAATGAACCGCCAACTTATCCAGCAAGTTTTTACGCAGCGGATGCCCTTCCAGCAGCAACCCATCTCTGGGAAACATCCACACACACACTCATACACTACAGACAATTTAGCCTACCCAATTCACCTGTACTGCATGTCTTTGGACTGTGGGGGAAACCGGAGCACCCGGAGGAAACCCACGCGAAGACAGGGAGAACATGCAAACTCCACACAGAAACACCAACTGAGCCGAGGTTCGAACCAGCGACCTTCTTGCTGTGAGGCGACAGCACTACCTACTGCGCCACTGCCTCGCCCAGATGCACATTGCTTAAGCCTGATTTATACTTCTGCGTCAGGTGACCGGCGTAACCCACGGCGCAAGCAACACGCGTGGCTGTGCATTTATACTTCTGCGCGCTGTCTCTGTTGGTCTGCATTAACACTTCCGAAACGCTAGTTGGCAGTGAGGTGTAAATGTTCCTCTGTGTTGAGTTTCTTCGCTGCTGTTTTGCTTTTCCTGAACACTTCCGGGATGTACAAGTGGCTCAAACTCGCTCATTTTGAGGCAGGAACCGGCGGACGTGCAACAACTTTAACTATGAGGTACACACAAAACAAAACTTTCCATCCGGAGCTCCTTCACGGGACTCCACACTTGTAAACAATCGCTCGCGCCATTCGCGCGGCTCTCGGTCCCGCCCAGACTCATCAGCGCTACCAAGCCGACCAATCACAGAGCTTACGCTACGCGTCGTTGCGACGTGTAGTTACATTTTTTGAGAGGTGCACGTCAGTGACGGCGATGGCCACGGCGAAGGGCTATGCGTCAGCGCTGTAGCATACGCCGGTGTTTGACGCAGAAGTATAAATCAGCCTTTACACTAATAAAATTAATTAAAATCAGGTGATTTAAATTAAAATTGACTTTTGTTCTTTGTTTTAAGAAAACCCTTGAATATGCAAAACAAATCAATAATATATCATCACAGGCCTGTTTTAGTAAGGAGGTTCAAATTAGAGACCTGCGCGGGACTAAATTTTGAATCCCCCTCCCGCCCGCACCCGCCAGGTTTTAGCCCGAACCCGACCGCTCACGCTTACATTCAGCATTTGTTGTCCCGCTGCCCGCCCCGCCCCGTTTTCTACCCGCCGCGCCCGATCCCGCTAAAGAGCGGGGGGGAGAACGAAACCGAAAACCACCCAGCTATACAAAGTCCAGACAGCCTATAACAAGCTGTCTGTATAAACACACACACACAAAAGCACCAAGCACACACACACAGACAAAGCTCTCTCTCTCTCATTCGCGCGCACTAACACACACACACACACACACACACACACATAAGCACCAAGCACACACACAGGCAAAGCTCTCTCTCTCTCATTCGCGCGCACACACACACACCTCTCAATCGCGCGTGCGCGCACACACACACACATACACACACAGCAAGCTAAACACAGCATCGCGCTATTTCATTTACACACATACGCGTGCTCGCTCGGGAGTGATATTGCTAGATGGCCCGCTCCCGTCCCAAATTAAACCCGTTACCGACCGCTCCCGCTCATTATTCGGAAATTTTTTCCCACGCCGCAGAAATCTGGTCGAGACCTCTAGACCTCTAGTTCAAATAACTCAGAGTTTAAACTTGAACTTGATTTACCGAGAGATTTAGAACTCAGAGTTTTCGGTTTCCGAATGGCTCACAGGTGTCAAACTCAGTTCCAAGAGGGCCGCAACAATGCACAGATTATTTCCAAATCCTAATTAAACACACCTGATCAAACTAATTGAGTCCTTCAGGCTTGTTTGAAACCTACAGGTAAGTGTGTTGGTGCAGGGTTGGAACTAAACTATGCAGGGCTTCGGCCCTCCAGGAATTGAGTTTGACACCCCTGGAATAGCTGATCTGAGTTAGGGCAGTCAACTTTGAGTAGACCAACTCAGAGTTAAGTGTGCACACCGCGACTATAAAAAGGCATTATCAATGGAGCGCAGTCATTACGAGTTATCATGGCTGCATCTGAAAAAAAGAGATCAGCATTTCTTTCTCCAGCTGAACTTGATGTGCTCATGCAAAATTATAGCGAATATGAGGGTATATATTTAAAAAGCAACCACTGCATCAGTAAAACAGACAGTTAGCGTGGGGAAACAGATGCTCAAGTTATTGCGTAATTTTACATTTAAATTATTTAAATATTTAAGTATAATATAAGTAATGTAATGTGTGACGTTTGTAAACTTTTATAAACTTTTATAGACATTGATCAGTTTTAATAGACTTTAAAATGGGTGGAAACGTAAGGCTAAGGCGAGAAATACCGCTTCAACTTTAAAAAAAAAAAAAAAAGAGGAGGCGACCAACAGAAACTCTGAGTTTAGAGAATAAAACCTGCTCCTGACCAGATTAGGTTCACGGGGTAAGTTACCACGGTAACTGACTCTGAGTTAAAGTTACAGGCTTGACTTACCCTGCTTTGCAGATGTATTTTGAATGAAAGTTTCTAAAAGTCTATTTAATTATGTAAATTATAGATTGATGTGCACACATCTTTATACATTCACAGAAGCTACTTCTTTTTGTCATTTTGCATAGTTGGATAGAGCAATTGTTAGCTTTTTTGTCTGCTATCAAATAATTATTTTAAAGACAGTTTTTAGGACTTTTTTTTTTTTTTGGTCAAATTCATTTTTTTTTTTTAAATTCAAACAAGAAAAAAAAAGGGATTTTGCAAAAATCATTCATTCATTTTCGCCTTAGTCACTTTATTAATCTGTGGTCTCCACAGCGGAATGAAGCAACAACTTTCAAAGACATCCTTTTTTCAGATAAGATGATAAACTGAGGTCCTGACTCTCTGTGGTCAATAAAAATTAAAAGTGTAACCCCAGTGTCAAAAAAAAAAAAAAAATAACAAGATGGCAGTGGGTAGCATGTTTGCCTCACAGCAAGAAGCTCGCTGGTTCGAGCCTCAGCTGTTCAACTTAATTTAGTCATTCATGTATTAAATTATCTGTTGGTGGACCTGTAGTTCACCTGAAACAGGAGCTAGTGTTTCTATCAAAGCTGTAGCACACGGCGCGGGTCACGACCCTGCTTCAATTTGTTTATTCACTTCTCTTTATTGTTGAAGCTCAATGGACTGCTGTGGAGTGACATTAGAGTTCACTGTAACGAACATCGCATCAATATTTAAATGCCGTTTATTAGCTCGACAGCACCGGGACACAATGCTGGACTGGAAAAAAAGGCAAACACAATCATGGAGGACAAAAAAAAAATCCATAATCCTTTCTAATGGCTGCCGAGTCTTTGTCTTTTACAATAGTAAATGAGTGAATATGACCAGAACAATGGTGTCATATCTTCAGACAGGGATGGCAGAGGTCAAGTAGATTCGGTTACCGTCTGTCCTCTGGGACAGGACATGAGATCTGTCATCGACCGGATGACTTTCAGAAAATACAGTCTAGATAAAAGGCCATGGATGGCATATGCATTATACAGCCTTGATAAAGGAGAATCTGGGAAGTTTGCATCCAGTGAATGTTCACTTGTTTGCATTCAACTTTACATATATTCTCCACACTGCCAAGTAATTTGGTACATATATTAAAATATTCTTTACTCAAAACTTAAATTGAGAAGCAAAAAGAGTAAATGGATGTCTGGTTTTCTGGCAAAATAACAATTGTTGAGTTGTTTGAATAAAAGCAACTAAATCTGCCGTGCTTATTTAAAGTGAAAACCTTTTTTTTTCCTGATATTTTCCATTTGCAGATTATTATTGTAAAAAAAAAAACTATTAAAAAATATTAAATAAAATAAAAACAATAAGATTTAAAACAAATAAAATAAATATATAAATAAAATAAATTTATATATATATATATATATATATATATATATATATATATATATATATATATATATATATATATGTGTGTGTGTGTGTGTGTGTGTGTGTGTGTGTGTGTGTGTGTGTGTTTGTAGTAAATGTAAAAAAAAATAAAAAAAAATCAAATACAATAAAATAAATTTGCACTAAATAAGATGTATTTTCTGACCCTGCTGGTCTTGTTTCAACCATAAACTTGCATTATTTTAATACATTTAATCAGAAATTAAATACAACCTAAATTTAAGTATTCTTCAATCACATTTTGATAACAAGATACGCAAAAAGACCAATTATTATGACTAATAAATACATTAATTAATTAAGTTGATGCTATAATAAAAACTACTGATGGGTTCAGAGAAATAAAGCTAATTTCTTATGAATTTTTTTGGGATAATTTATTCTCTTTTTTTTTCTTCCAAAAAACAGCTTAATATATTGGTCAGAAAAATAAACTAAATTGGCACTAAATACAGTTTATTTTCTGATCCCACTGGTCTTGTTAACCATAATTGTGCATTATTTTGATACATTCAATCATAAGATAAAATAAAATCTAAATTTAAATATTTTTCAACTAAATTTTGTTAACATATAAGAAGCAAAGAGACAAATTATTATGACCAAAATAAATTTATGAATAAATAGAGTTGATGCTTTGATAAAACCATAAACTGCTATTCTAAATTAGCACTAAATAAAATGTATTTTCTGAACTTACTTGTCTTTCTTTAACCATTAACTTACATTAATCGATAGTATTAATCTGAAAATAAAACAAAATCTATATTTAAGTATACTTCAATCAAAAATTGTTTTGTTAAAAAGCAAAAACACAACATATTATGATTTAAAAAAAATAACAAGAAACTGTCAATGGACTGAGAAAAATAATCCATAATCAAAGTGTGGTCAATATTTTTTTCTGACTCTGATGGCTAAATTATTATTATTTTTTTTTTTTCAAATTAACAAAACTTAATATATTTGTCAGTAAAATCAATCAATCAATTGGACTAAATAAAATTTGTTTTCTGACCCCACTGGTCCTGTTTTAGGCAAATACTAACATTATTTTGAAGAATACATTTAAAGATTCTTCAATCAAAATGTGTTAACTTGAGAAGCAAAAAGTTATTTCGACCAAAAACAAATTTGTTAATGTCAACTTTAAAAGAAAACATAATTATTTTTTCGGACCCTGTAGATCATTTTATTTGATTAAAATAATAATAATAATAATAATAATAGTAATAATATCTTTGGCGACACAGTGGCGCAGTAGGTAGTGCTGTCGGCTTACAGCAAGAAGGTTGCTGGTTCGAACCTCAGCTCAGTTGGCATTTCTGTGTGGAGTTTGCATGTTCTCCCTGCGTTCGCGTGGGTTTCCACCAGGTGCTCTGGTTTCACCCCGGATTAATTAAGGGACTAAGCCGACAAGAAAATGAATGAATGAATAATATCTTGGTCGGAAATATAATTTAAATTCACACTACATAAACTTTGTTTTTGACCCCACTGGTATAGTTTTAAGCATAAACTTACAAAACAAAAAAAGAACATACATCTTAAGTAAGTTTACTCACCAAATAAATGTCTAAAAAACATCAAAATAAACCAAAAAGATTGTCAAATAATCCCATGTGACTTCAGTGGTTCAATTGTAATTATAAAAAGCTCCAAAAACATTTCTGTGCACCAAAAAAAATGTAATAAAATAAATAAAAATAAAATAGAAGCAACGCTGTTGCGCTCATGATTTTAATGACAATCCCATAACAAATGACAAATAACAAATCAGCACAAGTAGATGTGTCATAATTTTGCTCACCCTATAAATGTATCTAAAATGTTTTATATTTTACAGAACAAGACAATAATGCTTAAATGAATTATTTTTGCAGTGCAGAGCTTTCTAAATGAAATAATACATAAATGCATGTGCTTTGTGTTTGAATGAAGCATTTCTGTACATGTTTCTGTTACAGATATCTTAGATTCTGACAGATGCATGTAAATCTATTGCTTTTGAAATGTTTCAGTCATGAAAATAATTTAACCAGAAAGGATTAAGCAATTTGTAACAAAAACCAACACCACAAACCAAGCAAATCCAGCATATAGGGCATTGCTACTTACAGGTGTTTGTGCAGTTTGTGCTGTTTTCCCTCCAAAATGATGTCACTTCCTGGGTGATGATGTCACTGAGGAAATGGCTGTTGTGAAAGGGATTTCACATGATGTTTTTAAGCAGAGGGAAGAAATTATAAACTGATCACCAGCTAGAACAATCTTCATCGCAGCTTACTTTTACATTAAATAATTAATATTGAACGGACACTTTTTATTGTTGAAGTTTATAATGAGAACATACAAATATTTATCAGCATAAATAAAACTAAACAGGTTTAAGCTATTATTTTTCATATACACTTTTTATTTTTTATTCTATTTATTCTACTCATGTAAAATATTAAAATAAATTGCAATTTATTTATTTATTTATTTATAATATATATATATATATATATATATATATATATATATATATATATATATATATATATATATATATATATATATATATTATATTTATTATACTTATTCATTCCTTCGTTTATTTACCTAGACTGAACTCCAACCAGCAACCTTCTTACTATGAGGCCACAGTGTGACCACACTGAGCCACCGTGTCGCCCCTAAACATGACTTTTATTAGCCAAAACTTTATGTTTATTACACTAAAAATGCCAGAGTGTTTTAACTAAATATCAGGTCAAATATGGACAAACACAACCTCTGTGTTAAATATTGAAATGTAAAAATAATTTAACAAAATTAACCCAGTGTTGGATTTGTCCATGTTTTACTCAAATGTTGGGCTAAAGGTGCAGTATGTAAGTTTGACACCCAGTGGTTGAACTAGGTATTGCACACCTGGTTTGAAACACACATAAGCGCAGGTTGCCAGATTGACGACATCAACAGGAGCGAGCCTGATTCTCAAGCCTAAAGGCTGATTTAAAGCTGAGTTTAAAGGCTGATTTAAACCGTGTTCAAAATAAAAGCAACAGCACATAATATAAAGAATATTTTCTTATTAAAACAAGAAATTTACATTTTAGCTTCTATTTTTTGCAGCTGAGCAACAGAAAACTTACAATAATTACCTCAGGCATCTACATTTATTCATGTTGAAGAGGTTTAATAAGTATTAATTAGATTATAATCCTTACCATTTCGCAGGAGTGCAGTGAGTGCACTATTCTGTGCTTCTGAATGGCTGTATTTACATTTGTGTTGTGTTTCGTCTGGTACAAACAGCCAAATTGCTTATCACTGCAAATCTCGATACATAGCAGTTGTTGGGATATGGGGTTACAATATAACCTGCTCACCTAATGTTTACGTTTGCACTATTTATATTATTTGCTATTTAATAACCACCTCATGTGGAACTCTGAATCTGCCTCTCATTTCAGGACTGCTACTGTCCCCCGGAGGTCGCATTTCGATCACGGTTGCATGCTTTCAGAACCTTCATGACTGAATGAATAAAACACGCTGTTTTCCACCATTTGGCAACCCAGGCTGCTGAAATATAATTAGCTAAACGGGATTTGGGCAGGTTAAAGGGACCAAAACAAAGACTGGCATATAATATCTGCAAACATCATGGTTTAAATCAGGGGTCACCAATCTCGCTCCTGAACGGCCGGTGTCCCTGCAGGATTTAGCTTCAACCTCCTCAACACACCTGCCTGGATGTTTCAAGTACACCTAGTAAGATCTTAATTAGCTTGTTCATGTGTGTTTGATTAGGGTTGGAGCTAAAATCTGCAGGACACCGGCCCTCCAGGAACAAGTTTGGTGACCACTGGTTTAAATAATCCTGCTTGTGTATTTTTTTTTTTTTAAAGTAGCTGTTTGCTTAATTGAGTGAATATGGAAATAAGTCTTATGGTTTTTAATACGTAACCATAAACTTATGGTGTTTACGCCCTTTGTGCTGTTTTCCCTTCAAAATGATGTCACTTCCTTCATTTTTCGAGATTTCCAGACCTCTCAACAAAGCCCAAGATTATTTTTCTAATCTGGCCAAGGTCGGGCGAGGCAGTGGCGCAGTAGGTAGTGCTGTCGCCTCACAGCAAGAAGGTCACTGGGTCGCTGGTTAGAACCTTGGCTCAGTTGGTGTTTCTGTGTGGAGTTTGCATGTTCTCCCTGCCTTCGCGTGGGTTTCCTCCGGGCGCTCCGGTTTCCCCCACAGTCCAAAGACATGCGGTACAGGTGAATTGGGTAGGCTAAATTGTCCGTAGTGTATGAGTGTGTGTGTGTGTGTGTGTGTGTGTGTGTGTGTGTGTGTGTGTGTGTGTGAATGTGTGTGTGGATGTTTTCCAGAGATGGATTGCGGCTGGAAGGGCATCCGCTGTGTAAAGACTTGCTGGATAAGTTGGCGGTTCATTCCGCTGTGGCGACCCTGGTTTAATAAAGGGACTAAGCCGACAAGAAAATGAATGAATGAATGAATGGCCAAGGTCACACTGGTGATTTCAGAACACACACTGTAGTATATAAGGACTGATAAAACACACTTTATGACGTCAATAAGAGCACATTTAAATGTTGAGGATTCAACCATGTCATTAGAAGTGGAAATTAGTCTGTTATATGTGTGAAGTTTTGCATAAGCTGCTCCCGATGTAAATGATGAAGTCCATCTCTGAGATTTGATCAGAGCTGCTGATGTCATGAGTTCGGCTTTCCTGAAAGGAGCCCTGAGCCATGCAAAATACAGTATACTGTATCTCCATGTCTTTGCTGTGGCCCTAAAAACAAATGGACACATATTATTTTTTAAAATGAAGGCAGGGTAAACTGTTTATAAAAATATCTGTGTATGTGGACATCAAATTGCAAAACAACTTCTTAAACACACATTTGACGTCAGTTTCTATGTAAAATGAACACTAGCATGTAGTACTGTCACGGTTACCAGCGATTGTAACTTCAGAGATCGCCATGGACTACAAATCCGCCATTTCTGGACTACATTTTCATGCATGCACTTCGCTTACACACACACATGCTTCCTCATTCTGACTGATTACACCACCTGAAGATTGTCAAAGACTGATTACACACACTATTAAAGCAGCACACACACACTAACTCCCATTGCTGAGTCTTGTTATCTGTAAAGTGTCATTTTAACACGTTTTCCTAGTCTTGTTTTTCCGTGTTTTGACCTTAGCCATTTTAGCCCCTTTCACACAGTGATACCGGTAAATATCTGGAAAATTTCCGGAACGACTTTACCGGTATATTGAAAAAAGCGCTGTTCACACAGGCGAGGACGTTACGGAAATTTTCCGGAAAAGAGCATTCACACATCCATTCCAAAATACCGGTAAATTCTGACATCATTCACCACAAATGAGCTTTAAACGGCTGCGCTTGTGTTTGTAAACATTTGCCTAAATTACAAACTCTGTGGATGATCAATATTGTGAACAACTTTCGCAGGATCACTTTCGCATTTCGAGATGTTCATAATATGTGCGTGTGCTGGCGCTCACAGGCACATGCAAAGCTTGAAGGTAAACAAACAACGGCTTATCATAAGCATCTCATCGATGATTATTTACACAGTTGGCATAAAGAAGAACATATAAACGTAATCTGACTAACTTCTAGCAGCTAAATGTGTCTGGAAAAATATTCAAAGGTTTTTATTCTCACAAACCGCGCGGACGTAAATGCGTCTGACTGTTGTGATTGGCTAAAGCAGACGTCTCACGTCAGCACGTTCTAGACGTGCACGCGCTTATTACGGCAATCTTCCTTTTGCGTCCTCTCTACTGTCCTATCAAACATAAAGGTGGAAACCCCCGAAAAAATAATTATAAAAATAAAAAAAACCTGCAAGTGGATCCAAACTTCAGTCGTCTCTGTCAGTCCCCGTGTTACACAGTGGTGTAAAGTAGTGTGGAAATATAAATTTATATCATCTAATTTCAAATTAACAATAATCTACGTATTACTAAAAAGTTATATTCTCTGGTTTTTAATTATATCATTTTATTGACATGCCAGCTAGGAGGGTCATTTAACCTTTGCCTTGCTGACTACAGGCTAAGCCAAAGTGATGCAATTATCAGTTTCACAGCATGGTTGTGTCTATTGTTTTCTCTTTTTGATCAACTGGTCAGGCGGCTTCTGGCTCCAGAACATGATGAGATCCCTGGAACTGGACTTCCCTGGAAAACAAATAAAATAAAATACAGAAAACGTACCTCCCTACTAACAAACACAGGAGAAAATGAAAATAACAAATAAGGCACCAAACCTCCCTACATGCTCCAAGCCCGACAGGGAGACAGAAAACCGGGCTTCAATCGCCGGTTAAAAATTAACACAACGGCATCTCACAAAGCCACCAAGATATACATTTACATTTAGTCATTTAGCAGACGCTTTTATCCAAAGCGACTTACAAATGAGGACAAGGAAGCAATTTACACAACTGAGAGCAACAATGAATAAGTGCTGTAGGCAAGTTTCAGGTCTGTAAAGTCTAAGAAGGGAAGTATTAGTAGTATTAGTATTTTTTTTTTTTGGGGTACAGTTAGTGGTATATCCAGAGAGGCAATTGCAGATTAGGAAGTGAAGTGGAGACTAAATAGTTGAGTTTTTAGTCGTTTCTTGAAAATAGCGAGTGACTCTGCTGTTCTGATGCAGTTAGGGAGTTCATTCCATCAACTGGGCAGATTGAGCGTGAGCGTTCGCGAAAGTGATTTCTTCCCTCTTTGGGATGGAACCACGAGGCGACGTTCATTCACAGAACGCAAGTTTCTGGAGGGCACATAGATCTGCAGAAGTGAGAGCAGATAAGAAGGAGCAAGGCCAGAAGTCACTTTGTAGGCAAACATCAGAGCTTTGAATTTAATGCGAGCAGCAACTGGCAGCCAGTGCAAACGGACTAGCAGCGGAGTGACATGTGCTCGTTTAGGTTCATTGAAGACCACTCGTGCTGCTGCGTTCTGGAGCAGCTGAAGAGAGCAAACACTATACAAGAAAAACACTCATTGGATCACGTTCTCCACTGAGCGGGGAAATCGAGAGAGAGCGGGGAGCCATCGAACCCATGTTCTCTGCAGGTTTTTATAGCCGCCGCCAATCAAAGCGCCAATCATGGTCCGTCCCAACGTAATCCGCTGCACCTGCGAATACTTGGAGCGAGAGAAAGAGAGAGAGCGAAAGCGAGAGAAAGAGAGAGAGAGAAAAACACTACACACAAGCTTACACTACACTACTCGTAACAAGGCCGGAAAAAGCAGTTTACCCTGCCGATCACAACTCTTAATTTGCATGCTTTGTTTAGCCATATCCCCTCCTCCTCAGAACACAATATACACATGAAATCTTTGTCTTAAATCAGACTTGTGTGAGACTTGTGAAAGAACTTGCAGACTGCGGACCTCTAGTAGGCTCTTGCAGACACATGGACATTTTAAAGACGCTGTATGACTGCAGATTAACCAACACGTCTCAATAAAGGAATTCTGCTTGTTTCGAGTCTCCTGGACTGGGTTTTCTCTTCTTTTCATCATTTATTTTTTTACAACAGTAGCTAACTACAAATACTCAAGTTAGTGTAATTGAGAAGTTTTTCTCAGAAATTGTAATTTACTAGTTTTAAAAATGTGTACTTTTCCTTGAGTACATTTTTAGTGCTGTATTACTCCACTACTTTCCTCCAACCTGCCGTCACTGTTTAATGTTGTCTTGTCTATGGGAATTAGAAAAATCAGTCCTGTAATTTCTGTCCAATCAAATCACACATAAAAGGTAAACTGCATCATAATGTACTACCTCTAATGTACTAATGTGCGCTTTACATTGCAGCAAACTGTCTGAAAGCATTAAAAGTGTCCAAGAAGATGTTCAAAATCACGCATTGACCCAGAGACTGTTTAGATCAGGGATGCCCAAACCCAGTCCTGGAGGGCCGATGTCCTGCAGATTTTAGCTCCAACTTGCCTCAACACACCTGCACGGATGTTTCTAGAAAGCTTAGAATGAGATTGATTAGCTAGCCCAGGTGCGTCTAATTGGGAATGGAACTAAACTTTGCAGGACACCGGCCCTCCAGGACCGAGTATTGGCACCCCTGGTTTAGATGCATGTCACTGATGAGAAGATGATGGATATTTACAGTATGACAAAAATAGCCTTAAAGGGCCATGACACCCCCCACTTTCGGTTAAAGTCTACTTCAGAATTTTTTTCAAAAGATGCATGATTAATGGGCGTGGAGCTTCGCAAGCATCGGGCAGGAGTGGGCGTGGCCAGCAGGGGAGAACGTGAGCGAACGAAGCTAGCTCACAAAATGAGACAAACTGTGAGGAGACGCATGAGTTTATAGTTTACAAAGTTAAAATGCAAAGAAATGAACAGTGATTTAATGCCCTGCTACATTTGTTATTCGTAATTTCATATACACATAACCACAATTTATGTCATTATAAAGATAATTGTGTTCATGTAAACCCTATAAATGAGGACTTCTCCCTCAGACTCCAGCAGACTCAGTGCAGCAGGTCTCCTGACCTGTCTATTTTAACCTGCTGGAAATCTGGAGGATTTAGGCAAACACAGCAGCACTGTGATGTGTCAGAATGTGAACGAACTCCTGATAAAAGACAGCGTCCGCCATTCTCTAATTCTCGTGCTGCTCTTGCGACAAAAATGCTAGCAGCACACACACAGCTTTGCTGTATGATCTGCCCTGACAAGATTGCGGGGGAAAACATGCAACAAACCCCGTGGATCATGGAAAAAAAATGCATGTGAGCCTTCACGAAGGCTAAATACTGTGTGCCCGTGCCGTGGGTCTGTGACGTGTCTCACAGCTCGGGCTTGACTCTGGCAGGTCTGATGAATAATTAAGCAGCCGGCTCTTCTCATAGGATAAGAAAACTCCGCTATGAATAATAATGAGAAACCGACGCATCATCATTGCACTTGCAGTACTGCGCTGCGTTGCCGATTTTAATCCGCCCCAAAAATCATTTTAAACCCGGAAACTGAAATTAGCTGTTAAAAGCTCAAAATTATCCAGTTTTCCCCACAATTAAAGCTGACAGATGCTAACATTGTCTTAACTGATGCTCAACACACACAAATCTGTTAATATAAAAAAAAAAGTTCTGCAGGGTGTCCTGAACCTTTAAACACCCAGCGGACACAAGACGTCAACATGCAGTCAGATTGAAATGGTACCCTAACGTCATGGAGACTCTGCATTTTGTTTGGAAATGAAAATCGGGTTTGTATGCCTTGCTTCATCAATTTTTTTATTTTTTTTTATTTTTTTTTAACAATTTTCATGTTGATTTCATTTTTATTTATTTTCTTATTTGCTTTGCCTATGTTATAAGAAGACAAAATGTAAACAGAATTATTTTCTTCTTGAATCTGTGTCTTCAAAAACACTTACTTGACACGAAAATTGACCAGGACATACTGCCATACACTTACAGATCAAAACCTCAGCTGGATGTTTTCATTCACTCAGAGCTGTGTTGCACGCTGCATGGAAGCTCATTTTCAAAAACCCATAATAGAGGCTCTTTAAGTGCATATAAAATCATGCGCAAGTTCTGAAAAAATCTGTAAATTTCCTCCCCCTCAGCATATAGGTCTTAAATAAACAGTTTACATCATGGAAATGATTCTTTAGGGTCATTTTTCTGCGGTGGCTCATCAAACAGGAAGGACTTACGCCCAGCCAATAATTACCAGCTAAAAGTACTTCCTGGGAAAAGACATGAGCGGCGTTTGATATTTCCTTTTACAGGCAGCCGCGGGTGAGGCTCACAGGCTGGTGGAGCGAGGCCTACACAAACAGATCTTATCGCCACCGGCACACACTCTTTCATCAGGATGTTGCGGCCGCATTTATACTAACCAGGCAGTTTCAGCTATTTTTTATTGGTCTGGATCTTCTGAAGAATGTTTGCGGGTTCCTCAAACCACAATAAAGAGGTGCAGTAAATACGTGGAATTAGCCAAAATGTGACACATGTAATGTTTGCTCGCCTAAAGCACAACGTAGTAAAGCGCACAACGGAATTGCTTTTGTTTTCTGTTCGGCAACACTGCAGAAATGCCTTTCTCACTTTGATTTTGTGTCTTGTTTCTAGTCTGGATATTTAAACAAGCTGAAATCAAGAAGCTTTTTCTGGTCAAGAACAAAACACTGTCTTGTTTTGAGAAATATTGTGCCAAAATGAGGTGAGTCAAGCTAAATTATCTACCAATGGGGTGAGCAGGGCGACACTGTGGTTCAGTGGTTAGCACTGCCGCCTCACTGCAAGAAGTTTGCTGGTTTGAGTTCTGGCTGGATCAGTTGGCATTTCTTTATGGAGTTTGCATGTTCTCTCCGCCTTGGCATGGGTTTTCTCTGTGCTTCGGTTTCCCCCACAGTCCAAACACATGCGCTATAGGTGACTTGAATAAACTAAATTGGCCATAGTGTATGAGTGTGTGTGTGTGCGTTTGAATGAGTGTGTATGGGTGTTTCCCAGTACTGGTGATGTCACTCACTCCATTGAGTGCATTGTATCTGAGATTGCATCGCTGAGTGATGCAATCTCAGGCCATGTCCACACTAATGCGTTTTCATTTGAAAACGCATATTTTTGTCACCGTTTTGCCCTTCCATCCACACTGAGATGCGTTTTTAGGAAACAAAAACGTATCTTTTTGAAAACGCTCTCCAAAGTAGATAAATTTGAAAACGCCTTTTTCGTGTCGTAGTGTAGACTGTGAAAACGGAGTCTTTCGAAAATGATGACGCGTTTTTTGTCATGTGACACTCAGTCATGTTACTAATTCGTTTACTTTATTTTCGTTGTGATTATGATTTTAGTGATGTCGTCCTTACTGTGAGGGTAAGCAGCGTCATCAGCAGGATACTGTTCTTTAAAGCGGTCCAGGGGTCCGTTCTTCGTACGTGGATTACTCAGTTAGCTGGATTTGGATATTGATGATTTGACACAATCCAGGATCGTTTCGTTCTTCAAAGCTAATCCGAGAGTTGTTGTCATAGCAACAGTTCTGCTAGGTCAAACCTAATCGGGAGCAGGTTCAATTCATATAAACAGGATTAGATCGGCTTAGTTCAAGCAAAGATAATACAGAAAGTATGTTCCGAATTCTGATATTTTCTTACAGTAGTAGTTGTACACTTGGGAAAATGGTAAAATTTTTTAAACTATATATATAAAATTATAGTCATTAATAAAATAAATTAAGTTATACATATTAATAAAACGTATGCAATCTGCACTCTCGAAATGAAAGTACAAAGACTGCCACCTGGTGGTGCAAAGAGAAAACTTATAGATATGAACTTTTTAGATCGCTTTAGTACAAATTGTGTATAACAGAAATGCACAATATGTGACTTTTTTAAAAGCAATAATACATTTATGCAGTCATAAACATGTTTTGATAGTTAATATGCCAGTGATTTGATGCTTCACAAAAGTTGCAGACACCTTTACCAATATGAAAATGCTTTTGTAAACAACCAGTTATTCTTTACACCGATTAAAAAACGGCTACTATAATAAAGAAAATATTTTCTAAATGTAGAACTAAATACATTGATTTGCATTGAAATACATGATGAATACTCTTGACACATGAACGTGGAAAGCCTGCAGCTCACAACAAATGTGGAAGGTTATTGCGTGTCATATTTAACAAACGGTTTACTGCTAATGTGATGTAATTTTGCTCACATGGATAATTGAATATTAATCAGATGATGTCATTACACTGCTGTGTCGTCAGCCAATCGTTGCATTGCTAATCATGATTTCGAGGATCGATAGATCTGTCCTTCACAACACACGCAGCGATCTCAGATCAGTTTATCCAGACATTCTAATCTGATTCGCGAACTCGTTTGAAGAACCAAATTAGCGAGAGATCAGTTATCAAGATTAAAAGATCCAGGATCTGCCAAATAATCTTAGATAATTTAAGCGAGTTACGAAGAACGGACCCCAGTATATCGGCGTATTTGTTTTGGCACGTCTCCCAGTCTACATTTCCACTCTCTTTTGCAACTTTGTATTCATGTGTTACTCGAAGCAGCAACTCTACTTCATTGTCAGTCCATTTAAAAAACTCTGTGCTTTTCCTTGACATTTTGCCGCAACGTTTCAAAGAGCCGGAAAGAAAATAAACGTCAGCCGGAAATGACGCGTGACGAAGCGTCTTACGTTTCACGCATGCGCAATACAGGTTGAAAGCATTGGTAGTCGTTTCAGTGTGGATGACAAAGTTTTGGAAAACGAATAGAAACGACAGTGTGGACGTGAAGCGTTTTTAGAGGAAAACTCTGTTTTCAAATTTATCCGGATTAGTGTAGACATGGCCTCAGCTTGCGTCATAAAGGCTGCATCCAGATACTGTTGCAAAAATATTTTTTAATTCTTATGAACACATTTCAGGTGCTGCTTGTCAATTTGATGAGGCTTCTATGTTTGTTCTTGCTGTCAATTGCGGAAGAAATGATCAATAAAAGGTTTCTGATAAACCGCTGTGACAGCTGCAGGTGCTGTGTGTGCACACGAGGGGGAGTCAGATTTGTCCGGAGTGTCTGTTCCTGAACGACTCGTTCATGTTATACAAATCTTTTGTATGACTCATTGAGTGAATCATTCATTTACGCATGCGCACATTTGTGCAAGTGGAGCTCTCATGCTACCTTATGCCCCATTTACACGGGGCGTCGGCGTCAATGCTTCCCATTCACTTTAAATGGGTGTCATCAGACGTTGCCAAACTGCATTGTGGATCTGTCGGCACTACTTCAGAGGCGTTGCTCGATGCAGAAAATGGGACAAGCTCAACTTTTCAAGCGCTGGTGAAAGCGTCAGCCAATCAGATCGCTGTATGCAAATACACCAGCTAGACAGTGGCCTATTGCTGACTGAATTTCATTGGCTGACGCTGCTATGACGATCGCGTTAACCCCAACTTCAGACACGCCTTCAGTCAAGCGTTGACGCTGAAGCCCCATGTGAATGGGGCGTTAGAGTGGTCTGTTTCACGCAGAATGCGCACATGTAGCTTCAAACCATATCGATATGAACAATATTGGATAATACCGCATTGCGTTGGGAAATCATATTGATAAATCCTCAGAACCCCATATACCGCCCAGCCCTACTTCAAACTACTAAAAATGTTAATAAAAGTCACTTTGTCTAACTTTTTAAGGTGAAAAAAAGTTGTTGGAAGAAATATCAAGATCCCATAATGTCATTCAAATGCATAAATAAACAGGAAAAATAAAAACATGAATCCTAAAGTATGTAAAACTGCAAATTTACAGATATTTTTTACAGTACAGGTTGTTTTTATTGGATAAAACCTTAACGAACAAGTAAAATTCCAGTGAGAAACATGAAAATGAGAAAAAGTCTATATAGTCTACTAATCAGTGGAGCACAAAGGCTGCACCTTCACTCATCAAGTAGAGCCCGAGCATTTCTTCCCTCTATGAAACCCTTTATTCATTAGGGGTCACCACAGTGGAATGAACCACCAACTATTCCAGCATATGTTTTACACAGCGGATGCCCTTCCTGCCGCAAGCCAGTACTGAGAAACACCCATACTCTCACACATACAACAAAGCTCTTTGTTCAAACTACTTGTTTAAAATGAGTTGAAACAACACAATCCTTAAGGGTTTTTGGGCAAAGCTTCATCCAAACCGACACACAACATCATAAGACGATAATGTCATGTTACATTTAGGTCATCAGCATCTAATGACATTATTTTGACGTTTGATAACAACGTGAAATGAAGTTGATATTTTGTTGTTATTTTAGGTTGTGTTGAAAAGAGACCAAAATCCAACGTCGAGCCGACATCTTAAACCATTGACTTCAAATACTGATTTTTATTCGTCAGGTATAGCAACCAAAATCCAATGTCTGAAAGACGTCATGTCCCTAGAACCCGATATACCACCCAGCCATACTTAAAACTACTAAAAATCATAGATATTTACATTAGATGTCGCCTACCCTGTTGTTGTCTATTGGAAGGAATGCATCAATAGCGCCGCCATTTTAGTACAGGGTAGCGCTCCTTTGGAATGACTGCAGGACCAAGCTGCAGTGGAGGACTGTAGCCAACTAGAGCCAGAGAATTACACATATATACATATATCTATGATAGGGAGTTTTCCCGGAGGTCAGTTTGCTATTTTTTTTTACAATAAAATTATATTTGACATCACTTTTCTACATTGACGGATAAGTGATCGCGCAGGCAATCCTGACAAAAAGCTTGTGTTTGTGTGTATGGAAATGAACTATATACCCTCCTTGTTAGATTTGATCTAACTGGTGTCCTGAAACACATCTCCTCTACTGCTTTAACTTCTCATACTGACGGAGGGAGCGATTCGTTTGTGAATAAATCCCCGTTATGAACGACTCCTTCACTAGCCGACAATAATACGTTTTTGGCACCGCAGCATCTCGTTGTCAAATTTCTTTTGCATTGATTTTATTCAACAAAACTAGCATAAGCTGAGTATTTAGTGTGAGTTGGAGGTACTTCGCCTTATGGTGAATGCAGTAAGTGACTGTATTATCATCAATAACGTTACCTGTTTAGCACAATAGTTCAGAACATACAAAAACGTAAAAAAATAAATCTTACCTATATAATTTTCTGCCTTTGTGCTTTGTTTTCTTTGTTTGCTCGTTACTACTCCCGTGGACAGCGCTAAAGTCCAGCATCTTCACGTAATAACACTGTTTTGACTAGTGCGGTTGAATGACACTCGTCCTGGGAGCACTGTACAAATATGGCGGCGCTATTGTCGCATGCTCAGGGTCCCTATGCGATATGTAGTGTATATATCAATGCTAAAAATGTTAATAAAAGTCACTTTGTCTAACTTTTTAAGGTGAAAAAAAGTTGTTGGAAGAAATATCAAGATCCCATAATGTCATTCAAATGCATAAATAAACAGGAAAATAAAAACATGAATCCTAAAGTATGTAAAACTGCAAATTTACAGATATTTTTTACAGTACAGGTTGTTTTTATTGGATAAAACCTTAACGAACAAGTAAAATTCCAGTGAGAAACATGAAAATGAGAAAAAGCCTACATAGTCTACTAATCAGTGGAGCACAAAGGCTGCACCTTCACTCATCAAGTAGAGCCCGAGCATTTCTTCCCTCTATGAAACATGGCATCTCATAATCCGGTTTCGCTCATGGAGAGCAGTAAATTAAATAGTGGGACGGAGACGGCTTGTGTGGTAGACGCTCTCTTTCTTTTTATTGCCCATCGAGAAAGCCGGAGCGTGACTGGCAGGTGTGATAAGTCTGCGTACCGGGGGCATGTGAAACACCCTATCTAGTGGACCAACAGCTGACAGCCTGACAAAAGCGTCCAGCCCCGGAGGACACCAGACGCAGACAATAGCAGCCCAAACCGCTCCTTTAAACCGCTGACAAGATACCGTAATGGGAAGGTAATCATCGAAGAAAAGCGCCATCAAATATTCAAAAGCTGCCGCGGCATGGGGTTGATTAAATATCCAGTCCTCTGTTCCGCTGTCATGCTCGGCTTTGACTTCGCTCTGTTGTCAAGCTCGAAGGCATGCGAGGCTTTCCCACCTCCCGCTTTGACCCCTACACACAGAAATAAATGACTTTTGCTGCTTGTTCAAACGACTTATTTACAACAAGCTGAAACAACCCAATTCTTACGGCTTTTTTGAATCACAACTTAATTGTTTTATGCTCAATCAACTTCAATTTGTCTAAACGATTATGTTAATTAATTAGTGTTGGGACAGCATAAAGGAGTTGTGAAGAGGACAGCAATTTTTACAATGATATGTAAAATTGTTCAAACAATTTGTTTATAATGAGTTGAACCAACACAATTCTTAAGTTTTTTTTGGGCCCAGCTTAATCCTAGCAGACACACAACATCACAAGACGTTAATAATATGTTAGATTTAGGCAGGGCTGGACTGGGGCAAAAAATCGGCCCTGGCATTTTGGGCCAGAGCGGCCCACTACATTCAATCAAAATGCTATCTATATCTATGCATGTCCAATATTTTTATCGACTCATATTCTATAAAACACAAAAGCCATATATATGAAATAAATAAATAAATACAAACTTTAATCTCAATTTAATTTCTGTATACTGTCCAGATATTTGTTGAGTTCTAAAAAATACACTATTCATTCATTTATGTTTCTTTGCATAAGTCCCTTATTTATCAGGGGTTGCCACAGTGGAATGAACTGCCAACTATTCCAGCATGTTTTATGCAGCAGATGCCTTTCCAGCCACAACCCATTATTGGAAATCACCCATACACACTCATTCACACACACTCATACGCTACAGCCTATTTAGCTTATTCAATACACTATTCACTCAGCCTATATTCAATAATAAACATAACAAAAACTGCCTGCTGATGCATGGGTAAATCTTCAAAGGGAACAGTGTACTTTATAACCTCTTTCACCTCATCCTGCTTGCTGTTTCACTATCTAAACAATGAAAACATAATATAAGGAAATTTGTTTCATTTTGATATTATGATTAACAGACACCAAACAGCCTCGTGTAGCTGCATATTTATATGGGCATCATCTTCACTCTGCATATTTATAACAAAACAGGGCTTACATATATCTGTCTCCTTTCATTTCCACTAAAAAGAATGAACTTTACCCTGTCTCTTTTGCAGAATATCAGTTTTAATAATCAATAATGGCCATTATAACAGTATAACGTACATTAAATTTAAACGATAAAGGTAAGCAATCGGTCAATGTGCAGAATCAGTGTATGTGGTTACATAAATTATTATATTAGCTTATCTTTGCACTCTGCCAAAACAGTTAACTGAGAACAAGTGATTCAAAAGACATAAGAGTTGTTAGATAGAGACAACAAGATGAATATCACGTTTAATAACTATAGTGAGATCAGATCCAGCAGATGAACTGTCCGACATGCACTACACTCTCACCTGGGGTTTATGCTCACCCGCTGATCTACTGGCTGAAGGTCTTGGCAGAGAGTGTGTGGTCACGTGATTTGCGCTTTTAGCCGTTTACTAGATTGAACACAGAACTTTTCAGACTCGCTAAATGAAACGCCGGGGTATTTCCCGCGATTTCTCTGCGCCTCCCTTCCGTTTCTTCTCTCTGACTCTCGGCTATTTTGACAAATACACACAGACGACGCACGCTCACATGGAGTCCAAAATAGGAGTTTGTGATTGGGCCAGCCCAATGTCAGTAAAGAAAAGAACCAATGGGCTGCAGAGTGTCACATGGGCCGGCCCGGTCTGTCTGTCCGGGAAAAAAAGCATCTACTTTCAGAGAGTCACAGATCACAGGACAGGAGCGTCAATTAATAAGGCAGAAAAAAACGATAGGCTGCTAAGCCTTTTATGGGGCGATCAGATCATAAGACTATGATCAGCCCGGCCCAAAAAGTACGTCGGCCCACCGGGAAAGTGCCCGGTTTGCCAGATGGCCAGTCCGTCCCTGGATTTAGGTCGTCAGCATCTACTGACGTTATTTTGATGCTCAATAATGATATGAAATGACGTTGATATGTTGTTGATTTTAGGTTGGAAAGTGACCAAAATCTAACGTCAAGCCAACATCTTAAACCAACGTCATATTGACGTCAAATACTGACATTTATTCGTCAGGTATGGCAACCAAAATCCAATGTCTGATTGACGTCATAGTGGTAACGTCCACACAACGTCATTCATTCATTCGGTTCATTCATTTATTTTCCTTCGGCTTAGTCCCTTTATTCATCAGGGGTTGCCACAGCAGAATGAACCGCCAACTATTCCAGCATATGTTTTACACAGCGGATGCCCTTCCAGCCGCAACCCAGTACTGGGAAACACCCATATACTCTCACACATACAACAAAATGTCAGCGTCTAATGATGATGTAATGACGAGCTGAAACAACACAATTCTTAAGGTTTTTTGGGGTTTAATGATGTTCAATCAACTTAAATTTGTATAAACAATTAAGTAAACAAAATATTTTTGTTGGGATGACATGAATAACTTGTCTGGAGGACAGTGATTTTTACACTCAAAAAAGATTTTTTTCCTTGTTCAAACTATTTGTTTATAATGAGTTGAACCAACACAATTCTTAAGGTTTTTTGGGCACAGCTTAATCCCAGCAGACACACAACATCATAAGACGATAATATTAAGTTAGATTTAGGTCGTCAGCATCTAATGACGTTATTTTGATGCTCAATAATGACATGAAATGACGTTGATATGTTGTTGATTTTAGGTTGGTAAGAGACCAAAATCCAAAGTCAAGCCAACATCTTAAACCATCATCATATTGACGTCAAATACTGACATTTATTCATCAGGTATGGCAACCAAAATCCAATGTCTGATAGACGTCATAGCGGTAACGTCCACACAATGTCAAGCTGTTATAGTTCATTCATTTATTTTCCTTCTGCTTAGTCCCTTTGTTCATCTGGGGTCACCACAGCGGAATGAACCGCCAACTTTTCCAGCATATGTTTTACACAGCGGATGCCCTTCCAGCCGCAACCCATTACTGGGAAACACCCATATACTCTCACACATACAACAAAATGTCAACGTCTAATGATGATGTAATGACGAGCTGAAACAACACAATTCTTAAGGTTTTTTGGGGTTCAATGGTGTTCAATCAACTTAAATTTGTATAAACAATTAAGTAAACAATTTATTTGTGTTGGGTTGACATGAACGACTTGTCTGGAGGACAGTGATTTTCAGTGTACACTCAAAAAAAGATTTTGCTCCTTGTTCAACCTACTTGTTTAAATGAGTTGAAACAACACAATTCTTCAGGGTTTTTTTTTTTTGGGCACAGCTTAATAAAAATTTAAATCAAGCTGTAACATCATCCATTCATTTTCCTTCAGCTTAGTCCCTTTATTCATCAGGGGTCACCACAGCGGAATGAACTGCCAACTATTCCAGCATATGTTTTAAAAAGCGGATGCTCTTCCAGCTGCAACCCAGTACTGAGAAACACCCATATACTCTCACACATACAACATAGCTCTTTGTTCAAATCTCTTGTTTAAAATAAGTTGGAACAACACAATTCTTAAGGGTTTTTTTGGGCACAGCTTAATCCCAGCAGACACACAACATCATATGGCGTTAATATTAGGTTAGATTCAGGTCGTCAGCATTTAAGGACAATGTTATTTTGATGTCCAATACCAACGTGTTGATATTTGGTTGATTTAAGGTTGGAAAGTGACCAAAATCCAACGTCGAGCCGACATCTTAAACCAACGTCATATTGATGTCAAATATTGACATTTATTCATCAGTTATGGCAACCAAAATCCAACATCTGATAGACGTCATAGTGGTAACGTCCACACAACGTCAAGCTGTAACATCATTCACTCATTTTCCTTCGGCTTAGTCCCTTTATTTGTCAGGGGTCAGCACAGCGGAATGAACCACCAACTATTCCACCATGTTTTACACAGCGGATGCCCTTTTAGCCGCAACCTAGTACTGGAAAACACCCATACGCTCTCACACATGTTCTCACTATGGCCAATTTAGTCATCAATCAATAGCGTATGTCTTTGGAATACCCAAACACCTAAAAGAAACCCACGCCAACACGGGGAGAGCATGCAAACTCCACACAGAAATGCCAACTACCCAGCCGGGACTCGAACCAGTCAGTCAGTTATCCAGTCAGACAGAAAGCTCTTTTTTTTAGGAAAAATGCTAATGTTTTCTATTCTTTACGTCTCATTAATGTAGTAAGTTCTAAATGCAAACATTAAGTGCCTAAAAAAAACAAAAAAAAAAGTACTTCAGACATATTTTCTACACAGTTACACACACCTTTCAGTGAATGATTTTGGTTACTAACTCTACAAACCTCAAAAGTAATATATTAACGTAAATATTTTAGTTTGAAGTGGCCACAAAAGTGGCAAGCATTTCATACGGTGAGCGGTCAAACACAGACGGCCACAGTACCTTCAATCCATGATTGAACTCAACGCTTTTGGCCCGCAAAGCAAACCACAATGCAGGTGCCCGCCATGCTTTATTAAGCTCAAATAGTTTCCAGACCCGTGCACAATTTGTTATCTGAAAATAGTGCATTTCTGTAGTAATATCACAAATGTGTTACAGGTTGAAATAACATCAAAAAGGTTCAACCTCCAGTTCATGCAGAATGACGCATTTACGATCGGTTAGGATAAGTTTTTACATGTGTTGCGTGGTATTTTTCTTACCGACAAACTTGAGGTGCATTAAGGCAGAATGAGCTGCAAATTATGAAACGTTCAAGATATTTCCTCTTCCGGGGTTCCCACACTTTTTGACCGATACATTTCCATGATTTTTCTTGTTGTTGTGTTTACTGGGAAAGGAATTTAAGTAACACATGCATAAAAATCAGCAACATGCTGATTAAATTAAGCATAACATTTAAAGAGGACATACTATGCCCCTTTTCACAAGATGCAAAATAAGTGTCAAACTCAATTTACCTGGGGGCCGCTGGAGGATGAGTCTGGGTGAGGCTGGGCTTCATCACATTTTCCATAAAAAAACAATTATATTATTAATTATTAATTTCCAATATGCTTATTGGAAACACTTTAGAATAAAAATCCATTATAACTAGTTAATAGATCATTAATAAACTGTTAGTTAATGAGTTATAAATGACTTGTTAAATAAAAGTTAATAGTTTGTTAATTATTTATAACTGTGCCTTAAAGATGGCCAATAGATAATTCACAAGCTGTTAGTTAACAAGTTAAAAATGACTTGTTAACTGTATTTTAATGATTTATATCTATACCTAATATATTAGTAATAGATCATAAACAAGATGTTGGTAAATTACTTACTAAAGACTTGTTAAGTATCAGTAAATAGTTTGTATATGTTATTGGGACGTTATTCTAAAGTTGCAATTATTCTTCATTTATTAACTGTTAGTTATTAAACAACAAAATTTCCCTGCTCTGTAAAACATAATTTGGGAAATATTAAAAAAAGAAGAAAAGTAGGATATTCGAAGAGGGCTAATAATTCTGACTTTAACTGTATATGTAATGTTTATTGTTTGAGGCAATGCAAATACAATGCAGTTAGAGCGATGCAAATAACCCACAAAAAACGGTGCACCTCTATAACTGGTCCGGGTTACCGGGGACTCCTATTCCCGATGGACAGATGTAATTTTGCTCACATGATAATTAAATATTAATCAGATGATGTCATTACGCTGCTGTGCCGTCAGCCAATCATTGCATTGCTGATCATGATTTCGATGATCAATAGATCTGTCCTTCACAACACACGCAGTGATCTCAGATCAGTTCATCCAGACATTTTAATCTGATTCGCAAATTTGTTTGAAGAAGCAATTCAGGGAGAGATCAGTTATCAAGATTAAAAGATACAGGATCTGCCAGATCATCTTAGATCATTTAAGCGAGGTACGAAGAACGGACCCCTGAAAACAGCACAACGAGATATGATTTTGCTTGTAAATTCTTCACCTAATAAATAAATGTAGTGTAGTATATGAAACAACATTGGTCTTCTCAAAGGAATTGGTTTAGGTGTGGTTGTGCCATTTCAGAAAATATTTACTTGTCTACATTTTTTGATTATTATGAATAAACACAATTGACTTAATTGATTTTATGCTGTTAAGTTGTTTACCTAAAAAGTATTTTCATTAATTATTGTCATAATTATTGTGGCAAACACAGCTGCCAGAATTTTTTTGTTTAAATATTAATGTAATTATTAATTTTAAAAAATAGTATTAATTAGTAAATATGCTGATTTGTTTTGTAACGTAATCTATATGTTCAACAGTTTTAAATTGTAAAGAGGTTTACATTTTTATTGTAATTTTTACAAAACTATTCTGGCAACCACAGCTGCCAAAATATTTTTGTAAAAGCAACAAGATTTTATTGTTTTAATACTAAAAATGTAAATATTTTGTACACAAAATTTCTGTAAGTTTTACATATTATTAAATAGTTTTTTACATAATTATTCTGTCAATATACAGTTTTAAATTGTAAACAGGTTTACAATTTTTTTGTATTTTTTACAAAATTATTCTGGCAACCACAGCTGCCAAATTTTTTTTTTGTAAAAACAACGGAATTTTTTTACAGTGTACTCTACAACTGAAGAGTACAGTACATCATACTACAATACGCCACAGTTCACTGTAGTAAAAACTAAAGAATACTACAATATTTATTTCAGTTCATAATAATAATAATAATAATAATAACTCCTTACATTCATATAGTGCTTTTCTGAGCACTGAAAGCGCTTTACACATGGGGGGGAATCTCCAGATCCACCACCAGTGTGCAGCATCCACCTGGAGGACGCGTCGGCAGCCATTTTGCGCCAGACCGCTCACCAGCTGATTGGTGGAGAGGAGACAGAGTGATGAAGCCAATTATGATATGGGGTGGGTTAGGGGGCCATGATGGACAGTGGGCAGATTTGGCCAGGATGCCAGGGGTTAAACCCCTACTCTTTTTCGAAGGACATCCTGGGATTTTTAATGACCACAGAGAGTCGAGACCTTGGTTTAAAGGGCCATGAAACCCCCTCGTTTCAGCAGGGTGTTTTACACCTCTACTTTGGAAAAAGTCAGAAAAGTGGGCGTGTCCAGCTCTGTTTAGGGGGGAGTGTCAGAGGAAGAAAAGTGGGATGGTGTGGGAGTGTCCATTTGGGCACGCGCGAGTTTCAGAGTCAAAATACACACACACACACACACACACACACACACACACACACACACACACACACACACACACACACACACACAGGAGAAAGTGATGGTGTTTAACCTACATGGACATCTGTAGTCGAATTATTTGCCAAATTATTAAATGGTGGACTTTAACTGCTGTTTGGCTCTTTCATTCAGGGAATTCCTTCGTGTCCCTCGCGACAAACGCGATATTTGATTCGAGGAACTGCTCTAAGCGTGTATTTTTCATGCAATGTTTGATACTTAGATGCACACGGCAGGTAGCGTCAGAAAGCCGCGTGTGTTATTCCGGTCACTAAATGCGGTGAAAACCCAACACGAGGTTAAAGTTTGGTTGTGGTGCTAACATGTTTACACTCGGTGCAATAGTTAACTTAGTTCGATACGAACAAACTGAATAAACAAAGAGCACTGGTCGCTCACTTACCAAATATGTAGAGACAGGACAATCACCAGCAACTAGAGCCGCATCTTTATGAAGAGAATACTACAAGCGAATCCAGATCTCAGCGTTTGCAGATGAGAACAGCTCTCAGGTAAACAATAATCCTCCTTAGACACGCAAGTTATTGTTGTCGAGCGTCGCGTACACTGTTAATCCACACATGACTCCAGCTGCGCTCTCACAGAGAGAAAATGAAAACGAAACTTAACTGCAGCAAACTATAAAAGCAACACTTCACGCTTGTTTTGCCAACACAACGTGGCGTCTCTGTCGTCTAAACACTGTGACAGTAATGAATATTAATGAAGTTGCACAATAGAGCGCGCTGATTGGTTTGAACCAAGCTTTACTCATGCATTAATGCATCACACTGTAAGACGTAATAAGACTCACTCTGGCACAGACGTCCAGTCTGCACGCTGGAATACAGGCTATTATGTCATGACCGTGACGCAGCTTCAAAAACTCGTTTCAAACCGGAAATACGAATTTGCTTGAAATAACGCAAAAACAACCAATTTACACTTTTTAGTGAAATATAGGTGTCCTAATAGTGTTTTTAGCAGTGTGGGACACATATACGACTGTCAACAGCTCAAAAAATGTGTTTTGGTGTTTCGTGACCCTTTAACATCTCATCCAAAAGACGGCCCTCACTGAGCAGTACAGAGTCCCCGTCACTATACTGGGGCATTAGGACGCACACAGACTGCAGGTTGAGCGCCCCCTGCTGGCCACTTCCAGCAGTAACCTAGCTTTCCAATGTGGTCTCCCATCCAGGTACTGGCCGGGCGCAGCCCTGCTTAGCTTCAGTGGGCGACCATGTGAGAGTTGCCGAGAGCTAGCTGCCGGTTTATCAGTTATTGATAGATGTTACTTAATTGTTTTCATGTGTGTTGTTCATGTCTATCAAAAATCGTTGCCTGTAAACACGGATTTACTTTTCACAGGCAAATGGACGGCCAAAAAAAGTCCAAATGTAAAACCGTAAGTCTATTTGTAAACACCTTAAGAATTACATTACACTGCGTTGCATATTTTCCGATCTTCCCATTTCTCAGCACAGCTGCGTTTCGATGACAGTTTACCAAACACTGGGCTGAAAGATGTGTGCATGTTCACTGTCCAACCCGACGCTATCAGCGCAATCGGTTTGTTAACAGGATGTTTATACATCTTTCATTTTTGCCAGCAAGAAATCCAGCCCGGCTCCGAGCTTGACCTAAAAACTAATTGAGCGGACGAAGCATGGTTGTTCTCACAGCGCAAGATGTGTTAGGAAGTCCAGGGTCAGCGGGTCAGGCTGACACATTGTCCACCCCGGTGTGAACATAAACATTTCAGAAAAGCCTTTTTGACCAAATTAACAGCTCTTATGAAAGCAGACGGAGATGTGTCTGCTCGGCCGGAGGTCTCCGGAGGAATTCGGCTGGACTTTAGCATGTGAGACGTTTGCTTGTGAAATCACTTCTTTTTTTTTTTGTGGATTGACTCTCCACAGAAGCTGTTGCAACTGTTCGCTGCGCACGGCCAAAGGCTTTCTGTCATTGTTTTACAAGCTGACTAACAGTTCACTTATCTTGAGGAAAAAGAGTTGGAATCAGCAGCGCTTTAAGTCAACATCAAATCTAAACTGACCTCATTTGCTTCCCTAACGCACTTTTCTGGGCTTCTTGATGCTTTAGATATTGCAACAAGAGAGAGAAAATAAGTTTGTCTATAATCATTTCTGCTGATATGACCAGGATCTAGTAAACAAGGCACATTTTATAATCCAAATGGCTTGACGTTGTATCAACACCAGCTTTAAGGGAAACTAAAAAGTCATTTATTCAACCGCTTGTAGTTTTTAATGCATCGAATGTGCGTGAGATTTCTCAGTGTAACCTTAATAAGGAAACTACACATAATTTGATGTTCTTCATATTGTATTTGTATTATGATGGTTTTCACAACCAGGGTTTTAGTTTTATACTTTGAAATGAAATATATTAAGGGAAGGATAGATAAATTAATCAATTAATAAATAAAAACTTTGATATTATATATGTGTGTTTGCAATTTATAATCAAAACGGCTTGACATTATATCAACACCAGCTTTAAGGGAATCTAAAAAGTAATTTAATCACCCTCCTGTTGTTTTGTTGTACCCAATGTGCATGAGATTTTTCTGTGTAACCTAAAATGAAAAATTGAACATAATTGAACCAAGGTTTAATATATACTTTGATGTGTAATGGGTCAAGGGAGGGATAAATGAATAAATAAATAAATAAATAAATAAAAAAATAAATAAATAAATAAATAAATAAATATTTGACAGTATATATGATTTTATTTATTTTTTTGTCTTTTTTAAATATTTCCTAAATGATATTTAACAGAGCAAGGAAGTTTTCACAGTATGTCTGATAATATTTTTTCTTCTGGAGAAAGTCTTATTTGTTTTATTTTGGCTAGAATAAAAGCAGTTTTTACTTATTTATGAACACTTTTAAGGTCAAAATTATTAGCCCCTCTGAGCATTTGATAGTCTACAGAACAATCCATCATTAAACAATAACTTGCCTAATTACCCTAACCTGCCTAGTTCACCTAATTAACCTAGTTAAGCCTTTAAATAACACTTTGAGCTGTATACTGTAGATATTTTTCATTTTGTCTTGAAAAATATCTAGTCAAATATTATTTACTGTCATTATGGCAAAGATAAAATAAATCAGTTATTAGAAATGAGCTATTAAAACTATTATGTTTATAAATGTGCTGAAAAAATCTGCTCTAAAATAAACAGAAATTATGAAAAAAAATAAACAAGGGGCTAATAATTCTGACTATATATATATAGAACCAAAACCAAAAACAATATCCCTTACTCATTGTGTGCTGTATACTAGGGTAGGTTGGTCTGCTTTGTCCATTCGTAGGCTCAAGCATTTTCATATTGTTGTTTACAAATCTATATTGGGTTTACTCCCATCATATCTCCAGAATTATAATTGTAAAAAGGCTGTTCTTAACTATGGTCTTCGCTCACAGGATATTTATTTACTGTTTGTTCCTAAAGTGCGGACTGAGATGGAAAAAAAAAGGCTTTTAAGTACGCAGCACCTTTTGCTTGGAATAATCTGCAAACACAGTTGTAGTTCAAAGACTTGATTTCTCTACATGCTTTTAAAAAGACTATAAAAGTTTTAGAAGTTGAAACACAGGTCTGTGGATGTTTTGAATAGTTGTCAGTGTGATTCATGTTAACTGTAAATTGTTTTTTGTTTGTTGTCTGTTGGACTCATGTGACTTTTGTACTGCCTAATCTTGGCCAGGGCGCTCTTGTAAAAGAGATTTTTAATCTCAATGTGTCTTTCCTGGTAAAATAAAGGTTATAATAATAATAATAATAAATATATGTACTGGCTCTGGTAAATAAGGGACAATTTATATTCCAAGTAGCTTGAGCAGCTTTAAGGGAAAATGAAAAGTAATTTATTTATTGTTGTTTATGTTGCATTAAGTGTGCATGAGCATCTGTGTAACCTAATTTAAGATATTGAACATAATTTGATGCACTGTTAATATATTTTATTTGTATTAGTATTTTTTTATACTTTTATTCTTTGATATGAAATACGTTAAGGAAAAGATAAATGAATGAAAAAAAATAAATAAATAAATAAACGAACGAACGAATGAATGAATAAATTCTGTGTAGCCTAAACGAAACAATTTAACTTAACTTACATGGGTAACCCGGAGGAAACCCCTGCGAACATGGGGAGAACATGATAACTCTACAAAGAAATGCTAACTGACTCAGCCGAGAGACGAACCAGTGACCTTCCAGCTGTGAGGCGATCGTGCTACCCACTGCACCACCGTGCTGCCCTCAGCAGGTTTCACCAATTCAAATTAAGACTGGATTTTTATATATTTTTTTTTTTATTTTTAAGAACCAATGTTTAATCCTATACTGTCATTACAAAATGCAGGGGACTCAGTGTCTCAGTGGTTACTATGATCACCTCACAGCAAGAAGATCACTGGTTTGAGTCCTGGCTGAGTGAGTTGGCCGGATAAGTTGGCGGTTCATTCCGCTGTGGTGACCCCTGATAAATAAGAGACTAAGCCAAAGGAAAATGAATGAATGAATGAATTACAAAGATCAAGGGAGAAAGGGAGGGAGAAATAAATGAACTAAACTAAATAAAATCAATCAAATGAACAAACTAATTATTTTAACATAACTTTAATTGTGTTTATATATTTTATACATTTTTTAAAGAACCAATGTTTAATCTTATGCTGAGACAATACAAAGATCAAGGATTGATAAATAAATGAACGAACGAACGAATATATAAATTATTTTGTGTAACAAACAAAGTATTTTAACATAATTTTAATTGTGTTTATATATTTTATACATAAATACAAAGATCAAGGATTGATAAATAAAGGAACGAATGATAGAACGAACGATCAATCAAACGAACGATCAATCGAACAAATAAATAAAACTTTGATTACATTATTATTATTATTATTATTATTATTATTATTATTATTATTATTATTATTTATTTATTTGTTTTATTTCAATGACAAATGCTTATTTTTAGTAATTAAGATAAATAAATATTTGTTCAACAATACATGTTAACCAGAAGTGTCAAACTCAGTTCCTGCAGGGCTGCAGCCCGGCACAGTATAGCTCCAACCCAGCTTCAAGACACTTCAAACAAGCCTGAAGGACTCAATTAGTTTGATCAGGATTGGAACTAAACTGTGCAGAGATGCGGCCCTCAAGGAACTGAGCTTGACACAACATGTAGACAAATACATTCTTCATTTTAAATTTAAAACAAACCAAAACAAGCCGAAATCTTTAAATAACTTGTGTTTATTTCCAGGCATGTCAGCTTTGAAGAATTTTAATTTCATTTGTTGTATGAATCTACTTTAAATTTTGTATAAATCAAGGTCAAAATAAAAGCAAACCTGACCTTGAATTTTTACATAATGAATATTAATTCTTAAACAACGCAGTTATATTTATGTTTTATTATTTTTTAATTTACAGGGGTCAGAAAAGTCGAGTACAAAACAAATGTATCATTTCAAGGACATTCATTAATGTTTCATTCATTAATTCATTAATTTACCTTCGGCTTAGTCCCTCAATTCATCACTGGGTGCCACAGTGGAATGAACCGACAACTTAAACAACATATGTTTTACACAGAGGATGCCCTTCCAAAAGCAACCCAGTACTGGGAAACACCCATACACACTCATTCACTACAGCCAATTTAGTATATTCAATTCACCTATACCACGTGTTTGGACTGTGGGAGAAACCGGAGCACCCGGAGGAAACCCACGTCACCACAGGGAGAACAGGCAAACTCTACACAGAACTGGCCTAGTCGAGTCTCGAACCAGTGACCTTTTTGCTGTGAGGCAATTTGTATCTTTTAAACTACATATTTTTTCCAGGTCCATCCAACTATTGCTTTAATTTTGTACAAATCAACTTTAAAAATGTATTCATCAAGGTCTAGTGTAATGACAAACTTGACCTCACACTGTGGAGTGTTGAATGATATTGTATTTTGTTCTCTGTATTTACATTCGCCCACTTTATTTACTCAACTCCAACACTTAAAAAACCTTCCGTGTGTAAATGACGTAACAATCTGGCTTTATTTGGGATCGGCCCACGCTTCTTCATCTGACAGTGTGACTCATGAACATGTGAATGACTGAGACTGTAATAAACACACACACTCACCTGTCTGATTCAGGATAATTAACAGTTTCGCCTCCTTCGCACTTTGATTTGTGGACCTGTTTGTGTCTTTATATCTCAGAGAGAAGCTGGTTTAGCTGGATGCTGCTTACACGAAAGGTCTGGGGAAAGAATGACAACAAATCTGAGGTGAATAGGAAATGACGCACACTTAAAGTACAGTAAAACACACACGATGACATCATAAGCCACTTAGAGTGAAGTTGTTTGAGAAAACAAAATGAACAAACTAGCTCTTGACTGGAGAAACGCTTTCAGGCAGGGTTTATTGGAAGAATAATGGCATGTTTGGACCTTTACGCAATTACATAAAAGCAGTGTTGGGCATGTTCCTTTAAAATAGTAATTAGTTATGGTTACTAGCTACTTTTTCACAAATAGTAACTAAGTTACATACTTATAAAAGTAATTAATAGATGATCTAAACACCATAGATCACTGGAAAACATTCACATTCACACAAACTACAAATCAGCCTCTTTATGGACTACAGTTCCCAGTCATGCAACACACACTCATCTGCTCCAAGTCACCATTGATTAAACACTCAAAGCTGAAGCTGCTTTCGGACTGATTACTGCACTATAAATACAGCACACTAACACACACTTGTTGCTGAGCCTTGTCTACTGTTTATGTGACACTACAACGCGTTTTCCTTTGTCTTGCTTTGCCGTGTTTATTTTATCCTGTCTGCTGCCTGCCTCTGACCATCTGCCTACCTATTGACTACGATTCTGGATTGCATGTATACTTCTGTTTGCCCCTGTGTTGATCATTGCTTGCCTGACCATTCTAATAAACCAGCATTTGGATCTGCACCCCTGTTGTCAGCGTCACATCCCCGTTACACAGGGAGAGTAACTATTGCGTTACTTTAACAAAATCAGTCCCACTTTTTACTGTCACTTATACCTATGAACTTACATGGTAACTAGACGTGTAAGTAGTATGACACGCCTGTCAATCAATATTGACAGGCCTACGTCAAGTTGCGGTCGATCTAAAAACCGCTCCAATTGGTCCACCAATTTTATGTTGTTAAATTTACATTTACATTTAGTCATTTAGCAGACGCTTTTATCCAAAGCGACTTACAAATGAGGACAAGGAAGCAATTTACACAACTATAAGAGCAACAATGAATAAGTGCTATAGGCAAGTTTCAGGTCTGTAAAGTCTAAGAAGGAAAGTATTAGTAATTTTTTTTTTATTATTATTATTATTCTTTTTTTTGGGTACAGTTAGTGGTATATCCAGAGAGGCAATTGCAGATTAGGAAGGGAAGTGGAGACTAAACAGTTGAGTTTTTAGTCGTTTCTTGAAGACAGCGAGTGACTCTGCTGTTCTGATGCAGTTAGGGAGTTCATTCCACCAACTGGGCAGATTGAGCGTGAGCGTTCGCGAAAGTGATTTCTTCCCTCTTTGGGATGGAACCACGAGGCGAAGTTCATTCACAGAACGCAAGTTTCTGGAGGGCACATAGATCTGCAGAAGCGAGAGCAGATAAGAAGGAGCAAGGCCAGAAGTCACTTTGTAGGCAAACATGAGAGCTTTGAATTTGATGCGAGCAGCAACTGGCAGCCAGTGCAAACGGATGAGTAGCGGAGTGACATGTGCTCTTTTAGGTTCATTGAAGACCACTCGTGCTGCTGCATTCTGGAGCAGTTGAAGAGGCTTGATAGAGTTAGCTGGAAGCCCAGCTAGTAGAGAGTTGCAGTAATCCAGTTTGGAGAGAACAAGAGCTTGAACAAGTTGAGCTGCATGTTCAGATAAGAAGGGTCGGATCTTTCTGATGTTGTAGAGTGCGAATCTGCAAGATCGAGCAGTTTTAGAAATGTGGTCAGAGAAGGTTAGTTGGTCATCAATCGTTACTCCAAGGCTTTTCACCATTTTGGATGCAGTAATGGTTGCCCCATCCATCGGGATTGAAAAGTTATGGTGTAGAGTCGGGTTGGCAGAAACTACAAGCATTTCCGTTTTTGCGAGGTTCAGCTGAAGATGATGATCTTTCATCCAGTGTGAAATGCGAGCTGAAACCGAGGGATCATCAGGATGAAAAGAGAGGTATAGCTGGGTATCATCAGCATAGCAGTGGTAGGAGAATCCATGTCTCTGGATGACTGGTCCTAGAGATGTCGTGTAGATGGAGAAGAGAAGTGGCCCAAGAACAGAGCCTTGAGGTACCCCAATTTAAAAAAAAAGCACTGGTTGTGTTTATATCACGCCAATATGACGCTCTATACACTATACTTATACACATGTCTGTCCAAACAGCTTGAAAAGTAGAATTTTTTCACCATAGGTGCCCTTTAATTCATTGAACTCTCGCATACTCTCTGCTATTTCACAGCTGTGGTGGCCATTTCTCTCTGTCTCACACTGAACCCAGTCAACCAATCACAACAGACTGGGTCATCGGACCAATCAGAGCAGATTAGCCTCACGCAGAGGAGGAGTTTGGCAACAAATGAATCGCTGAATGATTCATATGGGAGTCGTTGAGACAATTAGGTAAAAATAAATGCATATTATAAGACAATGAAAGTGTTTTTTGACCTTGCATGCATATCAGCCAGTTGTTGGAGACCCCCAAAACCAAAATATGAGCTTTTATAATGCAAATTTAGGGCTCTTAACAGTGTGTTATACTGTAGATGTTAATTCAGGATCACATCATGCTTGGCAAAATCGCTGTCACCCAGGCCGTATACGAGTACATACAATGGGGACAGATCTGACTTCCTCACACACACACATGCTGACTTTATTAAAGGCGTTTGACCACGACACACTGCAGTGTTTTATTGTGATGCAGCAGCCTACATTAGCTGGGCTTTGATGTGGCTGTGTGTGTTTAGCATTTGACCCAACAGACCCAAACGCTGCCCGTCGGCTGATCAGTCACTGCACTATTTCTGAAACTCAGATTAAAGGTTTCTGTTTGTCTTTGGTTGCTTCCAAGTTATTATAGGCCGACTGTGACCTTGCTGTGTGCTAAATTAAAAAGGTTATGTCATGCGTTGACTGTAAAGACATGTAATCTTCTCCCTCTTCACTTTTTCTTCTCTTCGCTCTTTCCTTTTTCGTTTCTTTTCCTCTTTGAGTGTTTCATCATATATATAATTGAGCAGGCTGCAGCCTGAGGAAAAAGTGAATCAAATGCAATTAAACATCTCTCATGATTACTGTCATTGGTAGGAGTTGTTACCAGGGATAGACATTTTTGTAGTAAGATCTCGTGTGCATAAATTTTAAAATAGAGCAAGGGTGTTCCTCTAGTGACATTGCTTTGACTCAAACGCTGAAAATGGCGGACGTGAAACAACAAATTGAGTATATGGTGACGCGCGCCTGTCAGTCAATATTGGTGGGCGGGGGGACCGCACTTCTACGTCAAGTTGCGGTCGATCTAAAAACCGCTCCAATTGGTCCAACACTTTTATGTTGTTAAATTAAAAAAGCACTGGGTGTGTTTATGTCACCCCAATATGACGCTCTATACACTAAACTTACACAATTGTATGTCCAAACAGCTTGAAAAGTAGATTTTTTTTTTACCATAGGTGCCCTTTAATTCACTCTTGCATTGAACTCTCACATACTCTCTGCTATTTCATAGCCGTGGAGGCCATTTCTCTCTCTTGCAGTAAGATCTCGTGTGCAAGGTTTTAGATATTTCATTAAAAAATAAATAAATATGATTTTATTTATTTAATTTTGATTTATTTATATTAAAAAAAAAATTTTATGCATAAATATACAGTTGATGGTAAGATTATTATCTCTCCTGATACAAACAAACAAATAAATGAAAAAAATTATATATATATATATATATATATATATATATATATATATATATATATATATATATATATATATATATATATACATATATATTACAGTTGAGGGCAATATTATTATCTCTCCTGGAATAAATAAACAAATGAACAAAATTATTTAATAAAATAAATTGGTTATTTAATTTTATTTTTATTAATATATAAATATACAGTTGAGGGCAAAATAATTATCTCTCCTGAACTAACCAGCTAACTAACTAACAAACTAACTTACTAACTATATAAACCTATACATAATAAAAATTATAAATATAAATATGTATTTATTTATTTGTTTTATCTTTTGATTATCTATAAATATACAGTTGAGAGCAATAATATTATCTCTCCTGAAATCCTAAAAAAAATAAATCAACAAAAAAACAAAATAAATGTAATAATTTTATTTTATTTTATTAATATATAAATATACAGTTCAGGGTAATATTATTATCTCTCCTGAAGTAACTAACTAACTAACTAATAAAAAAAATTATATATATATATATATATATATATATATATATATATATATATATATATATATATATATATATATATATATATATATATATATATAGATCTTTTTTGTTATATATTAAAATACAGATGATGATAAGATTAATACATTTTATTTTATTTATATAAATATATAGAGTTGAGGGCAATATTATTTTCCCTCCTAATATAACTAACTAATAGTTAGTTTATATATATATTTTTTTTTTATCAGAATCAGTTTTAGAATATACAGTTGATGGCGATATAATTGCTGAAATAAATAAATATATATATATATATATACACATACAGTTGACAGCATTATTATCTCTCCTTTGAAACATTTATTCTTTTTCAAACATTTTTCAATTGATTTTTAATACAGCAAGAACTTTATCATATTTCCTATAATATTTTTTTTTCTGCTAGAGAAAGTCTTATTTGTTTTATTTCAGCTAGAATATTTTGAGCAGTATTTTAAAATGTTTAGAAAGCATTTTAAGGACAATATTATTAGCCAATTTTTTATTGTCCTTGTTTTTACTTAAAATGACTCCATAAAATCACACATTCAGACCAAATTCAGAGTCATTAGGCCTTTAGCTGCAAAAAAAACAACATGAAAACATAAAAGTATATTTAAAAAAAATATGGCTCACATGCACATTTGTCACATGAGTGGTCCAGATGTTGTTTATTTCACAGTATCTGGAGGGATTTTAGTCGCAGAACAACAACAAATGTCTTAGATTATAGATAAATCCACTTTAATTGGCATGTGGTTACTGTTAACTGAAACAATTAAAAACAATTTCAGGAAAAGCTGAGATTAAATCATCAAAATATTCAATAAAAAAAAACATTCATTCATTTATTCATTCATTTTTCTTCAGCTTAGTCCTTTTACTCATCAGGGGTTGAATAAATTTGAGTTGGATGAGTCCAGCATATGTTTTACACAGCAGATGCCCTTCCAGCTGCAACCCAGTACTGGGAAACACCCATAAACAGTCATTCACAAACACTCATCAATCAATTTAGTTCATCCAGTTCACCTTTAGTGCATGTGTTTGGACTGTGGAGGAAACAGGAGCACCCGGAGGAACCCATACAAACACGGAAACTCCACACAGAAATGACCCAGCCGGGACTCCAACTAGCGACGTTCTTGCTGTGAGGCCACAATGCAAACCACTCAGCCACCATGGCACCCTGAGGTAGGCTTATTAAATATTATTTTATTAATTACTATTAACAGAATTATTGCTAGTAGCAAGAAGGTCGCTGGTTTGATCCCCGGCTGGGTCAGTTTGCATTTCTGTGTGAAATGTTCTCCCTGTGTTGGCGTGGGTTTCCTCCAGGTGCTCCGGTTTCAACCTCACAGTCCAAAGACATGTGGTACAGGTGATTTGGGTAAGCTAAAATTGACCGTAGCATATGAGTGTGTGTGTGTGAATGAGTGTGTATGGATGTTTCCCTGTCATGGTTTGCGGCTAAAAAGGCATCCGCTGCATAAAACATATGCTGGATAAGTTGCCGGTTCATTCCGCTGTGGCGACCACAGATTAATAAAGTGACTAAACCGAAAAGAATATGAATGAATGAATAAATGAATGAACATGTAAATAATGGTCCACTGCCTCAAAGTAATTGTCACTTCAATTATACAATTATTTAAATGCACTATATATATATATATATATATATATATATATATATATATATATATATATATATATATATATATATATATATATATATATATAAAGGCGAATGCAGCAAATGCATAAAAATGTGTATTTTCATATAATAAATATTATTACATTTGTATTATTTATTTTCATTTTAAACAAATAAATAATAAAGCAATTCATTCAAATTACAACTAAATTAATTCAATATACATATTAAATAATTTTATCATTAAATTTAATAATTATAATTATTATTATATTCATGTTATTAATTTTCATTGTTAAGTGTGCATTTATTAAAATGAATCAAATGAATGAATCAAAAATAAACTAATTCAATACTTAAGAAATAATCTAATTATTAGATTGAATTATTTAAAAATATTATATTATAATTATTAATATATTATTATGATTTATTTTCATTTAAAAAAATATTAAATACAATGAATTAAAAATAAAGTATTTCAATAAATACTTAATAATTTAATTATTAGATTGAATTATTATAATAAATTATATTATAATTTTTGTTATATAAATACTATTTTTATTCTTAAATTAAAATACAATTAGTTAAAATATATTTAATATATATACCTACTAAATAGTCTAACCATTGTAATCAATTATAATCATGTATATATAGATATATATATTTTTTTTTCTTAAATAAATAAATAAAAATACAATTAATTAAAACAAAATAATTAAAATAATTAAATAAATACTTAATAAATAATTTAATGATTCATTTTTATAATATATATTTAAACTATATTTAAGTATTATTTATTTACATTTAAACAAATCAATAACAAATTTATTAAAAATTAAAATATTACAACTATTCCAGCACATGTTTGACACAGCAGATGCTCTTCCAGCTGCAACCCAGTACTGGGAAACACACATACACACTCATTCGCACATACACACACTCGTACACTACGGCCAATTTAGTTTATTCAACTCCTCTATAGCGCATGTGTTTGGACTGTGGGTGAAACCGAAGCACCCGGAGGAAACCCACACTAACATGGGAAGAACATGCAAACTCCACACAGAAATGCCAACTGACTCAGCAAAGGCTCGAACCAGCAACCTTCTTGCTGTGAGGCGACATCGCTAACCACTGAGCCCCCGTCATTCACAAATCGATGAACTTAATAGTTTAAGTGAAGAACAAAAATATTAATAAATCATTTTTGAGTGCTGTATAATGAAACATTCTCAGTCAACTAAGAAACTCTCTGAATGTCTGTCTGTATATTCGCTTTCTTGTCTTCAATAAGATCAATGAGTTTTCTGTTCCTTCAAGAGCACCGAACTAATTTAGATGTCCACTAATGACCGTCTGCTCTGCACAATCAGTTTAGACATTTGGACAAGCAGAATAAACCCATTGTGTGTGTTTAAAGAAACACTTCTCAAACCCTCATGTGCCTGATGATTGGATTTGTTCAGCTGTGAGAAAAACCCTTTCAGTTCAACAAATCTGCTTATTTTTAAACCTCTAAACCAGGGGTCACCAATCTCGGTCCTGGAGGGCCGGTGTCCCTGCAGGGTTTAGTTCCAACTTGCCTCAACGCACCTGCCTGGGTGTTTCAAGTATACCAAGTAAGAGCTTGATTAGGTTGTTCAGGTGTGTTTGATTAGGGTTGGAACAAAAATCTGCAGGACACCGGCCCTCCAGGAATAAGTTTGGTGACCACTGCTTAAAACCATTCAGTAGCTTTCTGAAAAACCAACAGAGTTCACTTGTACCACTGCTTGCTTTGTGGTAAGAAAAAAGAGTGCTAAGAAACACAAAATTTTCTCCTTCAGATGCATTATTGTGTATGCAATGTATCAGAAAATTGTAAATAAATTTAAAGATAAAATAATTAAATGTATTTTTCCCACATGGGCCTTTTATTTTCAATACACAAACACTTGGAGATGTTGTCAGCTAAAACATTTTTAAAATGTATCAAATTCGGGAAGAGCTGAAATAAAAAAATTGAAATGTGTTTAAAAGAATTTACTCAAGTTAAATATGAAATAAAAATGTAACATTCTGTAGGAAAAAGTTATAAAGTACATATATATATATATATATATATATATATATATATATATATATATATATATATATATATATATATATATATATTAGGGGTGTGTAACGGTTCACAAAAATCACGGTTCGGTTCGATACGACACAGTGGTCTCACGGTTCGGTACAATTTCGATACAGCAAAAAAAGAAAAAAGCCAGAGTATTTCTCTGATTTTAATTGTTTTCATGTATTAAAACTGACATCATGAAGTATGATTTTGTTTTTGTTTTTTTTCCTTTTACTTTAAACAGTGATAGAGCTGTACTTCTGGGGTTTCTGCTTAGTAGCAAATAAAACAAATCCTTCTTTACACTCAAAACCAAAAAGCTTCCTATAAAAAATGTATATAATATTGTAGCAGTTAAACAAAAACAAATAAATGAACAATTTAGTTTTTATATGGAATTTCAATCTATTTTTACATATTTTTTATTTTCAGAAAGATGAGTGTCCACCTTATCTTCAGACAGCACAGATCTGCTTGATTTGTCTGTCACCTCCCATTTAAGTGGATCTGAAAGCAGGAATTATCTGACTGAAATGGACTTATGAAGGAATAATGTGACGGGGCTCTATTACATTTAACATTTTCTAAAAAAACCCGAAATTTCCACTACCGATTAAGGTCTAACAGGGCTCGAAATTAACCTTTTTTTCTTGGTAGCACCAGTGCTCTTAACTATAAAAATTTATATATATATATATATATATATATATATATATATATATATATATATACATATACATATATATATATATATATATATATATATATATATATATATATATATATATATATATATATATATATATATATATATATATATACATATATATATATTAGTGCTGTCAAAATTAACTCGTTAACGCATGTGATTACTTTAAAATAATTAACGTGTAAAAATAAAAATTACGCAATTCACGCATTATTTTTTTATTTTTATTTTTTCCTGTTGTGGCCATCTGGCAGACCGGGCAGTTTACCGCTGTTTCGATGTACTTTTTGGGCCGGGCTGATCATCTTCTTATGATCTGATTGACGCATAAAACACTCAGCAGACTGTCATGTTTTTCTGGCTCAGTGATTGACGGTGCTGCGAGCTGTCACGCTCTGAAAGTAAGATGTTTCTTTTCCGGAAAAATCGGTCGTGTGACATAATCTGCAGCCCATTGGTTCTTTTCTTTATTGACATTGACCCAATCACAAACTTCCATGTTGGGCTCTGTGTAACGTAGGTGTGTATTTGTCAGAATAGTCGAGAGACGCGCCGCGGGAGAGCAGGCTTTTGCGTCTGCACTCTGCAGCGGGGCCCAGATCAATAAATTCCTGTTAGGGATGGGAAGATTCATCGATATGTATCGATACGCGGTCATGCGCGTGCACGATGCGAGTGCATCGGTTGAGCAGCAGAGGATGAATGAAATTTTGGAAGCAAATCGAGATGCATCGGTTTTTGCGAGATGCATCGTTTTTTCCGAGATACAGCTTATATTTTTAATATAGAATGTATTTTTTATTTATTAACAAGTGTTGTCAACCTGTTTTTGGCGCATAATTTAATCGACCTACATAAAGTAAGCCTTAGCAACGGGCTTGCGGATGTGCACACACTACAACTCAGTGTATCAGGTGTGCGGATGAAGCTAGTGGTGCGCCCTCAGCAAGCGCGAGAAGCAAAACAAACATGTTATTCCCCACTGAGTTTTAAATCTAAAGTATGGCAACATTATGGATTTAAGGATGGACGACATGACAGGACAGATGCAATTTGCAAAATGTGCCGCGCATCTGTAAAATACATGGGCAGTATGACTAATCTGATATCTCACTTGAAGCGGCGCCACGGTGTTGTTGTGGAAGCATCTTCCAGTGTTCCTGCATCCCCGGCTTTCGCACTGCTTTAACTGTACCAACCAGCTCCAAAAGTGGTGAGAAAAGCATTGCAAGTTTTTTTTTCCGTGCGCAAAAGTTTTGTGCGCTCTACGCCAATAACGAATGCATTGTTCATCTGCAAAGATATTCAGCCTAGTGTCACGGAGAACGAAGGTTTTAAACACCTCCTCCTGTTAATTTTTATTTATTTATAATAGTAATAATAATATTAATAATAATAATGATAAAAATAATGGGTGTCACGGTGGGACAGTGGGTAGTTTGACCACCTCACAGCAAGAAGATTGCTGGTTTGTTATATTTTTATTAGCCTGTTGTTTACAGTGACAGTGATGTTTCAAAGCAGCATAACACTGCTAGTTCACCACCTTAAGTTTTGAATAATCAGTGGCAAAATATCTTTGTAAAACTTGTTATCATAGTTGATAAGTTATATCGCAATTGTTGTTGTGCAATGGTAAACCTTTATGTTGAAAGAGTGCAAATATATATATTTTAATATATATTCCACTTATACATTCTGTTTATCTTGAAAATACTTAAATAATATGTGCTATATGTTCTAAAATGGCCCTCTACTGTAAACTGACACTCTGGCTCTGAGAGAAAAGCCAGTTTGTAAAAAAAAGTCTTGGTTTTACTTGGTTAATAAATAATCAAACTCATTCAATGGCACAGCATCCTCTTTCACATCATCTCATAAACTTGATCTAATTAGCTAGTGCTGAATTATCGCATCGTATCGTGATATGGGTGTAAATCGTATCGTGTTGCATCGCAATATGTCACAAATGTATCGCTAATATATCGGATCGTATTCTTTGTATCGAGATGCGTATCGGATCGGCATTATAGCTTAGATGCCCAACCCTAATTCCTGTCTATTCTATCTAGTTACCTATCTGTCCATATACACATACTTTTTAAACTTTTAATCTGCTCCACGGCCCGCGGCAACTTTCTCCTGCTGTTTCCTTAACCTGCAAGTTTTTATTTTACAAATTATATCTTCTGATGGCTACTTCCAGCAGGATAACGTGCCATATAATAAAGCGTGAATCATCTCAGACTGGTTTCTTGAACATGACAATGAGTTCACTGTACTCAAAGGGACTCCACAGTCACCAGATGCACTTTTTGGAACGGGAGATTGGCATCATGGGTGTGCAGCCGATAAATCTGCAGCAACTGCGTGATGCTATCATGTCAATATAGAGCAAAATCTCTGAGGAATATTTCCAGTACCTTGTTGAATCGATGCCATGAAGGATTAAGGCAGTTCTGAAGGCAAAAACGGGGTCCAACACAAAGTGGTCTACACACACATATATAATAAAAATGGCCATTTTTATATAAATAATGTTTTGCTGTTCAAGTTTAATGGTCACTCTAATTAGAAAATCTTCTGAATGCACTAAATCTCAAAATAGAAAGATGTAGTGCATTCAAAAAAATGTAAAGAAGAATCTAAAGGTTAATACAACAAATGATTAAACACTACAAAAGTATATAAAACAATATTAACGTGTATTTTTAGATGTTTTACTGTGCCTGGTGCATGGAAGAGGAAGGAGTGTATCCTATAGGTGGTTTTAATGCATTTAATGCGACGTCGGGATGTTTGAAGGTGAACTAATGCACAGTGTGCTTCCCTGCAGTTCCAGATGGAGAGCATTGTCATCTCCTCCGCATCAAATCAATTAGCTGTGTTTACAAATGTTTACCTCCAGCCTGAGTATCAGCACAAATGAGCCGAGTGTGTGTTCACAGATCTTTGTGCTCACGGCCAATGGAGAAAAAAATAGACACTTAATCCCGTTCATTCGCTTTAACAGACTTTGCATGCACAAGAATGAGTCTGAAATATGCAATGTGTGTGTGTGTGTTTGTGTGTGTGTGTGTGTGTGTGTGTGTGTGTGTGTGTGTGTGTGTGTGTGTGTGTGTGTGTGTGTGTGTGTGTGTGTGTGTGTGTGTGTAAATACAAAGGCTAATGAAGCATATGAATAAACACTGCAAAATGAAATAACCCTAGTGCATGAAATAATAAAAATGTGTATTTTCATATAATAATAATTATTAAATATGTATTATTTATTTTTATTTTTAAACAAATAAATAAAAAAGCAATGTATTCAAATTACAACTAAAATAATTCAAAACATACTTATTAAATGTTTAAATCATATTTAATCGTTGTAATTATTATTATATTCATCTTATTTATTTTCATTTTAAATTATGCATTCATTTAAAATAAAATCAAAACCTAAATAATTCAATAAATACTTAAGAACTAATTTATTTATTAGTTTTATTTATTTAAAATATTATATTATACTTAATTAATATATTAGTATTTTTTATTTTCATTAAAATTATTAAATACAATAAATTAAAATTAAAAATAAAATAATTCAATAAATACTTAAATAATTTAGTTATTATATTCAATTATAATAATAAATTGTATTATAGTTATAATATTATTTATTTTTATTCTTAAACAAATTAAAATACAATTAGTAAAAATATTTTTTCAATAATTTATTAAATTCTTATTAAATCGTTTAACCATTATATTTAATAATTATAAATATTATATTTTTTTTATTCTTAAGCAAATAAATTAAAATACAATAAATTAAAACAAAAAAACTAAAATAATTAAATACTTAATAAATGTATAAATTATTCATTTTTATAGTGTGTGTGTGTGTGTGTGTGTGTGTGTGTGTGTGTGTGTGTGTGTGTGTGTGTGTGTGTGTGTGTGTGTGTGTGTGTGTGTGTTTTAGGGGGGAAGAGGGTTGTGTGCATTTTCTTCTCGATGCATCTACACCTTTTATACTAATAAATAATAAAAAATGCATATATTGACTTTTTTTTTAAATAAAAAAGGAAAAGTAACGTAAATATTTTTCATTATAATTAAAAATAATTATAATTTTTATTCCATGCACAAGAATGAGTTTGAAATAAGTGGTGTGTTTTTGTGTGTGTTTTTTGTATATTTTTTCTTGCTGTATTTACACAATTCATTATTTGTAAATAATACTAAAAATATACACTTTTTTACATTATTTTTTTTTATTAAATTAACTTAATTATTTTTAATTAATATTCACAATAACAGTTATTATTTTCATTGCATTCACCAGAAAGGGTCTAAAATAAGTAATGAGTTTGTGTGTGTTATTTTTCATTTGTTTTCCGAGTCTTTACATGCACAAGAATGCATCTGAAATAAGTGATGTGCTTTTTATTTATTTTTTTTATTTTTTTTTGGTGCACTAGTCTTGCACTTACATAGAAATATGCATTTTAATATTTGTAAATAATAAATAAAAATACACATTTTCACTTTGTTTTTTTTTTCCGCATAAGAATGTTACAATTCGACATTACACCCATGAACTGCAAGAAAAGCAATAGATTGCAGATTGAAGATCGCCAGCTGCTTTTTCACCAGCAGGTGGAGATGGAATAATTTAAGATTTTAAATCCAGTAAATAGGCAAGAAAAAAAAGCTAATAAAGGCACAAAAGTAGCATTTGATATTAATATCAACGTCTTGGACATTATAAGTAATAAAATGCCACTTGCCTAACTTATAATGTCCAAGATATTGAGATTAATATTGAATGCTACTTTTGTGCCTTCATTGGCTTTTTAAGCTTTTTAATTCATCACTTTTGGCATTGATTTTGTTCCATATTTAAAGGCTTAACTAGGTTAATTAGAGTAATTAGGCAAGTCATTGTATGACGATGGTTTGTTCTGTAGACAATCCAAAACAAATATAGCTTAAGGGGGCTAATAATATTGGCCTTAAAATTGTGTAATAAAAAATTTAAATCTGCTTTTACTCTAGCTGAAATAAAACAAATAAGACTTACTCCAGAAGAAAAAATATTATAGGAAATACTGTGAAAAATTCCATGCTCTGTTAAACATCATTTGGGAAATACTTGATGAAGAAAAAAAAAAGGAGGGCAAATAATTTTGACTTCACCTGTATGTAATACACAATTTGAATTTGGGTAAATGCATAGTCCTTCACTTCAAGGAGCACACTAAATGTTCATTTTCTTCTGTCTCTCTTAAAAACACGCCATCAAACAGTTTAAGAAGTGACAAGTATCATGGACAGGCTCAGCGTTCAAGTCTGTCATCCATTATCCAATACCGAAGCGACTGTAAGAAACACTAAATACTTAACAGGCCGCTCTAATTGTGCTGCGCGCGGCCTCTTGGGGCAGATGTAATTAAGTGAGCCAAGAAAGAGCTAGTAAAACAGTAGGCCCAGATGGAAGCTCCATAACTCACTCAAGTGCGCCATTAAAACGTCGCAGAAACAAGAAACTTAAAGCATTTAGAATTATTACGACTTCCTTAGGAGAGGAAATGACGATTAACAGACTCTTGACTCGGAGCTTAAACAACAACACCCTGGTATAAGCGCAAAGCTGTAGCGGAAGACAGCTTGTGAAGTATTATATGCATTCTGGACGCATGAATGACATTTTAAAAGGAAACGTCAAGGAGAAATCACGTAATGATTATTGGAGGCATTCGAGATAATGCTTTTAGAAATGTTTCACCACATGGGGGCGATAGAGCTGACTTGTGTAGCAAAATTCATTCATTTATTTTCTTTTCGGCTTAGTCCTTTTATTAATCAGGGGTCGCCACAGCGGAAAGCATATGTTTTACACAGTGCAGCCCCGGCTGGCCCTCTTTGGCTCAAGGTATTCGGCGGGCCGAAAAAGGCTGGCTGCTGGCCCCAAGATAGCCCGATTTGGCCTGGTTAGGCCCCGGAAGTGACAGTGGAAACCCGACTGGCCTTGGCTCACTCTGGCTCGCTCGCTTTAGGCGCGATAATGGAAATGCGGCTATTGTGGTGGTTACTTTAAACTCTAATGATATTGTGCTCTTTTCAAAAGAGGGCAAAGCTACAACTGCCTGTGTGTCTGCATAGCGGCAGATTTAAAAAAAACAAGACTAATGTCCTATGCTAATGAGGGAAAGATGGTCACTAGTGGGCGGGGCTTTCCACCTCTGATGACTCGTACAAAGGGAGAATGTCAATCAAAGTGTTTTTGCAGACTGTGTTTATCAAGTCAAAATTATATTCACCCACTGCTGACACACAGTTGTGTTTAAACCCTTTATAAAAGTGATTTTTGCATAACAGGTCCTCTTTAAAACATAAAATTTCACTTTGCATTATTTAAAATGTTCCATTTAGACATGATCACCTAAAATAGGTACAAAAAATAAATAAATAAATAAACCTATTGTCCAACCTTTTTTGACCATATGACGTTTTGAGAGTCTGCAAATGTCGTAGGGAAAACTTAATGATTATGACAGTTTAAAGAGTGTTATACTACAACACCAGATATTCTAGCAGCTAAATGCCAAAACGAATACAGCTTAGGCATTTTTTACACTTAAACAGTTCCTCTATACTTCCAAAATATTTACGGCTAACAAACATTAATGATTTCTCGCTGTACTTTTTGGTTTACACGATTCTCGGCCACAACTTAATGAATATAAACACCAATCAAACATGCACTGCTAATACTGTTTTCATAGTCAGTAATTTTGTTTTGTTTTACAGAACAAATATTTAAACATTCTTAAATCAAGAAACATTTACTTGCGATGCACAATTACGTAGGAAAAAGAAGTCTTGATAGAATATACACAATCAAAGTAGTGCAAGTTTAAGGATAAATAAGAGCAGCTGGGAAAGCAAATTTAACAATACTTGAAATATTGAGAAAAACTGAATAAATTATCTAACAAACAAGTGAACAAACTAAGTAAGTGACTAACTAACGAACAAACGTTCTAACAAACGAACTAACTAAAAAACAAACAAATAAACTAACCAACAAATGAACAAATTGGACAACTAACTAACTACCTAAAAATAACAAAATAACTAACAAACGAACTAACAAACAGACGAACTAATGAACAAACTAACTAGCTAACAAACAAACTAACTAACAAATTAACAAATAAACAAACTAACAAACAAAATAACTAACTAATTAGCTATAGCTAAATAACTAACTAATGAACAAACTAACTAGCTAACAAACTAACTAATAAATAAACAAACTAACAAACAAAAGAACAAACTAACTAACTAGCTAACTAACTAACTAACAAGTCTTCATCGCTGCAGAATGAACAAACTAACTAACTAACTAACAAATCTTCATCGCTGCAGAATGAACAAACTAACTAACTAACTAACTAGCTAGCTAAAAAACTAACAACTAAAGTTTTTAACATGAACAAACTGAGGAACAAATGAAGGAATGAACGGATGGACAGGTGGATGGACAAACTAACTAACAAACTAGCTAACGATGTAACAAATTAAGTCTTCATCTCTGCAGAATCAAATAACTAACTAACTAACTAACTAACTAAGTATTTATCTCTGCAGAATGAACTAACAAACTAACTAAACAACTAGCTAAAAAACTAGCTAACGAACTAACAAAGTCTTCATCTCTGCAGAATTAAAGAACTAACTAACTAACTAACTAACTATCTATCTATCTATCTATCTATCTATCTATCTATCTATCTATCTATCTATCTATCTATCTATCTATCTATCTATCTATCTATCTATCTATCTATCTATCTATCTATCTATCTATCTATCTATCTCTCTATCTATCTATCTATCTATCTATCTATCTATCTATCTATCTATCTATCTATCTATCTATCTATCTATCTATCTATCTAACTAACTATTTATCTCTGCAGAATGAACTAACAAACTAACCAAACAACTAACTAACTAAAAAAAACTAGCTAACGAACTAACAAAGTCTTCATCTCTGCAGAATTAACTATCTAACTAACTAACAAATGAAGTCTTTATTTCTGCAGAATGAAGTAACTAACAAACAAACAAACTAACTAACTAACTAATGAAGTCTTCATCTCTGCAGAATAAACTAACTAACAAATAAACAAACAAACATACAAACACTAACTAACTAACTAACTAACTAACAGACTAACAAACAAACTAACTAACTAACTAACTAACTAACTAACTAACTAACTAACTAACTAACTAGTTAACTAACAAACAAACAAACAAACTAAGTAACAAATGACCTAATGAACTAGGCTCATTGATTATCATAGTAGGAAAAATAAACACTATGGAAGTCAATGGGTGTTAAACAAAAGAAACTGTTAAAGGTTTTGAACCACTTAAGGGTGAGTAAATTATAAGTAAATGTTTTTTTGTTTATTTGTTTGACTGTTCTTTTTTTTGGGGGGGGGGGGGGGGGGTATAGGGCTATATATTTAAATCAGTATTTAGTTTAAAAGCTAAATGAAAATATTATTGGAAAATAAATCAAAACAATATTTCATCTTTTCTATCTAGTCAAACCACATGCTAATCTTGTAGAACTTAAAAAGACAACATTAAAGAATCCAGTAATCCTCTGTGAATAATGACACAAGGTCTTCTTTTTGCAGTAATAGCCCTAATTTGTCTCTTAACACTCGTGTAGTTTAGAGAATGGAAAGCTTTTGGAAAAAAAAAAAATTCAGAATATTTTTCCAGTTTTCGTATTTTTTAATTTAAAAATGTTGGAAACATGTAACCATTGACTTCAGTAGTAGTTGTTTTGTTTTTGTTTTTTCCTACTATGGAAGTCAATGTTACAGATTCAAATGATCATATGATCTTATTTTGCATTCAACAGAATAAACTCTTAAGGTTTCAAAACAAGTAAAGTGCGAGTAAATGATGACAGAATTGTCATTTTGTGACGAAATAACCCTTTAAGAGTGTTTACTGTATTTATTAGTTCTTTAAAATACATTATTTCTCCATTTAAATCCATTCAAACCATATGCTCATCTTGTGGAACCTAAAGAAAAGTTGGTCAGACAACCTCAAAGAAACCACTAATCTACTATGATTAACGACACAAAGACTAAATTGCCACTAAATGTTCTTCTTTATATAGTAACAGCCCTGATTTGTCTTTTAACACTCATAGCTCATGGAATGGACGGCTTTAGCAAAATTTACTCACACTTAAGTGTTTGCAAACCTTTTTGAGATTCTTTATTCTGTTGAAGGAGAAATTAAGAAGAAAGCTGAAAACCTGTAACCATTGACTTCCATAGGAAAACGGCTAAAAGAAACTCTTAAAGGTTTGGAACCGCTTGAGGGTGAGTAAACAGCGAGAAAATATACAATTTTGGGGTGAACTATCCCTTTAAATTATTATTTAGTTGAATGTGACAATCTTGAAGTACAATGAAGTGTTAAAAAAAAGAAATGAACTAAAATCAACTAACTAGTTTGAATTAAGTTAGATTTCCACTGGGTGGAAACAAGTAAAGAGTGAGTAAACTATTAAATAATGGTCATTTCAAGTTGAAATGTGCCTTTAAAAAATGTTTACTGTATATATTAGTTTTTAAAAACACATTATTTCTCCATTTATATCCAGTCAAACCACATGCTCATCTTGTGGAACTTAAGTTAGTATGATTAACGACACAAAGGCTCAATTGGCACTAAATGTTCTTTATGCAGTAACAGCCCTGATTTGTCAGATTTTTCTAATAGAAAAGAAGAAATAACTAAAACTAATAACTGACTTGTTTGAATTGAGTTGCACCATTTTTCTTTTACACAGATACACACTGGTTAACAAACAATAGTAAATGATGACAGAATTGAAGGTGAAAGGGCCCTTTCAGAATGTTTACTGTGTGTATTCCTAAAAACACATAGTTTCCCCAATTATATCCAGTCATACGACATGCTCATCTTTAGTAAATAATGAGCAAATTAAATTTTTGGGTGAACAATCCCTTCAAATCAGTATTTAGTTCAAAATGACAATGTTATTGGGAAATGGATCAAAATGAAGTGTTTAATACCAGAAATGAACTAAAAATAATTAACTTCTTTGAGTTAAGTTGCACTGTTTTTCCTTTACCCACTGGTTAACAAAAAAGAAGGTGAAATAACCCTTTAAAAGAGTTTACTGGACAAAGCACATGCTCATCTTTAGTAAATAGTGAGCAAATTTCATTATCAGGGTGAACTATCCTTTTAAATTTAGTTCAAAATGACAAAATTGGAAAATAGATCAAAACAAAGTGTTTAAAACAAGAAATAAACTAAAACTAATATCTAGCTTGAATTAAGTTGCATTTTTTTCCCCTTAACCCACTGGGTAACAAACAAATAATGGGCAAGTTAGGGTAAAATAACCCTTTAAAAGAGTTTACTGTATATATTAGTTCTTGAAAGACTGGATAAGACTCTGGATAAATGTTTTGGTAATGTGAAAGATGCATATGCGCCAAGAGTGCATCCACCTCTGGGGCGCTCGGATCATAATGTCATCCACCTGTTACCAAGATATAGGCAACAATTAAAGAAGAACGACCCGGCTATTCAGCAGGTTCAGATATGGTCCAAAGACACAATTGAACAGCTACGAGGGTGTTTCGAGTGTACGGAGTGGGACCTATTTTTTAATGATTATGATTGTAGTAATAATTATGAAATGTTGAATGACACAATAACTGGTTATGTTAACTTCTGTGTAAACTCTGTTGTTAAATCTAAGTGCGTCAAAATCTATCCAAATAACAAGCCATGGATAACTAAAGATTTAAAATATTTTTTAAATTTGAAAAAAATAGCTTTTTTGCAGAATGATCAGCAGAAGGTAAAGGAGTTAAACAGAGTAGTTAAAAGTAAGATAAAAAGTGCACAGAATGAATATAAAGAAAAGGTGGAGCAGAAATTACAAACAGGAGATGTAAGAGAGGCATGGAAGGGACTAGATATATTAATGGGTAGACAAAAGGAAAAAGTTCAGCAATATGAGGATCCTTACAGTCTTGCAAACAACCTTAACTCGTACTTTTCAAGATTTGATCATTCGAATGGGTCCAGTGTTAATAATTTAGATATAGTAGGAACTAAGACTCAGTCACAGACCATGATCATACAAGAAAGAGAGGTTATTGCAGTGCTTCATAATGTTAAATCACACAAGGCATCTGGCCCAGATGGCCTGAAGGGGAAAGTTTTAAAAGAGTGTGCGGAGCAATTGGGTTATGTGTGCACCAGACTGTTTCAAGTATTTCTAGACAATGGTTTTGTACCATTAGCCTGGAAAAATTCAATAGTTATTCCAGTACCTAAAATACCTCATGTAAAGTCCTTAAATGATTTTCGCCCAATCACGCTTACGTCTGTTCTTTGTAAATGTATGGAACGAATAGTGTGTAAGGAATTGTCCTCTCAAGTTGAGAAGACAATGGATCCCTTGCAGTTTGCTTATAGGGCCAACAGGAGCACTGTGGATGCCTCTCTTACTCTCTTGAACAAAGTTCAACATCATCTAGATGGGCCAAATAGGTATGTTAGAATACTTTTTATGGATTTCTCAGCTGCTTTTAACACTGTTCAACCTAATCTTCTTTTAGAACGTCTTTATAATTTAGGAGTAAGTAACTGGTTGATAATATGGATCAGAGAGTTTTTAAAAAACCGACCACAACGTGTCTGTGTTAATCATGCTATGTCTGACTGCTCTGTTTTAAATATAGGGGTACCTCAGGGATGTGTATTATCACCTCTTTTATTTTCTATATATATTAATGAACTGCAGTGCAATATTGATGACAATCTCACACTCATAAAATATGCTGATGATCTGGCATTGGTTTCCTGTCAGGAAAAAAAAAATAGCTCTTTATATTTTAGATATATTGATAGTATTACAGATTGGTTTGGCAAAAGTTCATTACACCTAAATATTGGGAAAACAAAAGAGTTATGTCTGGGGAGTCAAACAAGAAGAGTAGATACTGAACTCTTTAAACCAGTCACCATAAACGGACAAATAGTAGAGCAGGTTTCAAATTTCAAGTATTTAGGCACAATTATTGACAATACATTGAATTTTAATAGTAATGTAGAGGCGGTTTATAAGAAAGCAAGTCAGCGCCTCTATCTCCTCCGCAAATTGAGAAGTTTTAATGTTAGTACACAGACTTTAAACTTGGCATATAGATCACTTATAGAGAGTGTTCTCACATATAATATTGTTTCATGGTTCGGTAACACAACACTTAAACAGAAAAAGAAATTAGCGCAAATTATAAATCAGGCAAATAAAATAACTGGTCACAAACAGCATTCATTGCAGATTTTATTTGACTCTTTTATGGAAAAAAGAGCAGTTGTGATTTTTAAAGATAATACACATCCGCTTCACTCAGCATTTGAACTGCTACCATCAGGACGCAGGTTTAGAATTCCTAAAGCACGAAGAAATGCCTATAAAAAGTCATTTATCCCAATGGCAGTTGTTGTTCTAAACCGGATCAATGTTTGTAGGAAATGAGGTGGTTACCAAGTATGATTTGCAGTATTGTGTATGGGACTAATTTGGTTTTTAAACTTTTAACCTATGTTGTTGTGTTGGTAAGTGTTATTGTGTCGTTGGTGTATGTTTGTAATTGTTGTCCTAAATCCAGTGTTGAAGAAAAATTTCCTTTTTGTGTCAAGCAGAACGGACAATAAAGTTTAAACTAAACTAAACACATTATTTCTCTATTTGTATGCAGTCAAACCACAAGCTCATCCTGTGGAACCTAAAAAATTAGTAATCCACTGTGATTAATGACACAAAGACTCAATTGGCACTAAATGCTCTTCTTTATGCAGTAACAGCCCTGATTTGTCTTTTAACACTCGTGTAGCTCAGAGAATGGAAAGCTTTTGTAAAAATATGGACAATTTGCTCACACTTCAGTGGTTCCAAACCGTTAGTAAATAGTGCGTACATTTAATTCTAGTTGTAAACTATACCTTTAAATCAGTATTTAGTTCAAAATGACAATGTTATTGGAAAATAGATTAAATTAAAGTGATTTGAAATGGATGAAAATAAAAACTTTATAAAAAGTGAAACTTTTTTCCTTTACTTACCGGGTCACAAACAAATACTGGGCAATTAAATGACAGAATTGAAGGTGAAAAGACCCTTTATTGGTGTGTACTGTATATACTCTTCAAAACACATTATTCCCCAGTTGTATCCAGACAAAGCACATGCTCATCTTTAGTAAATAGTGAGCAAATTTCATTATCAGGGTGAACTATCCTTTTAAATTTAGTTCAAAAAGACAATATTGGAAAATAGATCAAAACAAAGTGTTTAAAACAAGAAATAAACTAAAACTAATATCTAGCTTGAATTAAGTTGCATTTTTTCCCTTAACCCACTGGGTAACAAACAAATAATGGGCAAGTGAGGGTAAAATAACCCTTTAAAAGAGTTTACTGTATATATTAGTTCTTGAAAACACATTATTTCTCCATTTGTGTCCAGTCAAACCACAAGCTCATCCTGTGGAACCTAAAAAATTAGTAATCCACTGTGATTAATTACACAAAGACTCAATTGGCACTAAATGCTCTTCTTTATGCAGTAACAGCCCTGATTTGTCTTTTAACACTCGTGTAGCTCAGAGAATGGAAAGCTTTTGTAAAAATATGGACAATTTGCTCACACTTCAGTGGTTCCAAACCTTTAGTAAATAGTGCGTACGTTTAATTCTAGTTGTAAACTATACGTTTAAATCAGTATTTAGTTCAAAATGACAATGTTATTGGAAAATAGATTAAACTAAAGTGATTTGAAATGGATCAAAATAAAAACTTTATAAAAAGTGAAACTTTTTTCCTTTACTTACCGGGTCACAAACAAATACTGGGCAATTAAATGACAGAATTGAAGGTGAAAAGACCCTTTATGGTGTGTACTGTATATACTCTTCAAAACACATTATTCCCCCGTTGTATCCAGACAAAGCACATGCTCATCTTTAGTAAATAGTGAGCAAATTTCATTATCAGGGTGAACTATCCTTTTAAATTTAGTTCAAAAAGACAATATTGGAAAATAGATCAAAACAAAGTGTTTAAAACAAGAAATAAACTAAAACTAATATCTAGCTTGAATTAAGTTGCATTTTTTTCCCCTTAACCCACTGGGTAACAAACAAATAATGGGCAAGTGAAGGTAAAATAACCCTTTAAAAGAGTTTACTGTATATATTAGTTCTTGAAACCACATTATTTCTCCATTTGTGTCCAGTCAAACCACAAGCTCATCCTGTGGAACCTAAAAAATTAGTAATCCACTGTGATTAATGACACAAAGACTCAATTGGCACTAAATGCTCTTCTTTATGCAGTAACAGCCCTGATTTGTCTTTTAACACTCGTGTAGCTCAGAGAATGGAAAGCTTTTGTAAAAATATGGACAATTTGCTCACACTTCAGTGGTTCCAAACCGTTAGTAAATAGTGCGTACATTTAATTCTAGTTGTAAACTATACCTTTAAATCAGTATTTAGTTCAAAATGACAATGTTATTGGAAAATAGATTAAAATAAAGTGATTTGAAATGGATCAAAATAAAAACTTTATAAAAAGTGAAACTTTTTTCCTTTACTTACCGGGTGACAAACAAATACTGGGCAATTAAATGACAGAATTGAAGGTGAAAAGACCCTTTATTGGTGTGTACTGTATATATTCTTCAAAACACATTATTCCCCCGTTGTATGCAGACAAACCAACACAATCTCACGGCAATTCGTAACTTTTTCATTTAGTGGCTAATTCGTATGAATTCGCGCGATCTAATTCGTACAATTTAGTACGATTTGCTTATCCCCCAATGACGGTTGGGGTTAGGGGTGGGGTCAGGTGCCACGCCTCCTTTTTAAAATCCTACCATTTCTTAGACTGAACTCGTACGAATTCGTACGAATTAGCCACTAAACTGGCAAAACGTAAAATACTTACGTTTTCTCGTGAGATCAGGCTGGACAAAGCACATGCTCATCTTTAGTAAATAGTGAGCAAATTTCATTATCAGGGTGAACTATCCTTTTAAATTTAGTTCAAAAAGACAATATTGGAAAATAGATCAAAATAAAGTGTTTAAAACAAGAAATAAACTAAAACTAATAACTAGCTTGAATTAAGTTGCATTTTTTTCCCTTAACCCACTGGGTAACAAACAAATAATGGGCAAGTGAGGGTAAAATAACCCTTTAAAAGAGTTTACTGTATATATTAGTTCTTGAAAACACATTATTTCTCCATTTGTGTCCAGTCAAACCACAAGCTCATCCTGTGGAACCTAAAAAATTAGCAATCCACTGTGATTAATTACATAAAGACTCAATTGGCACTAAATGCTCTTCTTTATGCAGTAACAGCCCTGATTTGTCTTAACACTCGTGTAGCTCAGAGAATGGAAAGCTTTTGTAAAAATATGGACAATTTGCTCACACTTCAGTGGTTCCAAACCGTTAGTAAATAGTGCGTACATTTAATTCTAGTTGTAAACTATACCTTTAAATCAGTATTTAGTTCAAAATGACAATGTTATTGGAAAATAGATTAAAATAAAGTGATTTGAAATGGATCAAAATAAAAACTTTATAAAAAGTGAAACTTTTTTCCTTTACTTACCGGGTCACAAACAAATACTGGGCAATTAAATGACAGAATTGAAGGTGAAAAGACCCTTTATTGGTGTGTACTGTATATATTCTTCAAAACACATTATTCCCCAGTTGTATCCAGACAAAGCACATGCTCATCTTTAGTAAATAGTGAGCAAATTTCATTATCAGGGTGAACTATCCTTTTAAATTTAAATGACAATATTGGAAAATA
>NC_141037.1:5160000-5245000 GCF_052040795.2 Danio rerio
TGGACTTTTCCTAAGTAAAAAAAAAAAAAAAAATTTATAAAACATTAATAGTAGTAGTAGTAATAATAATACTAATAATAATAATAATAATAATAATAATAATAATAATAATGTAGAACTTAACAGTTTTTCTAGCCTCTCCTGTAAAAAATGTAAATTTGAAAGATCATGGATAACAAAAATCGCCAAATTGGTATTCAAATCAATTTCAATATGGTCCACTTTTGGTCCTACACACCTTTTGATATTTAGAATCAAAGTTACTTGTAAAATGTTTTCTCTGTTTAAAAACAATGCAGCAGCGAAAGATAACTTAACTTACGTCAGATTGTAAAATGAAAATTGTGGTTAGCATTGGCCAAAACTGAATAACTAAAGTTGAACTGCCGCTCTAGGCAAAGGATGGTCACGCCGCCCTCAAACCTAAAGTGAAAACGAAGGGGGGTTGGGGGTTCTGTTGCGGACACCACCCTCTCTATTCTGCCCCCCTCTCTATTCTGCCGCCCTAGACATGGTAAGAGCACGGGTGGTGAGGGTAGTGTCACAGACCTCGCCCTAAACGCAGATATAACTGAGGGCGCGAGAGTTGAGGGTAGTGTCGGGGACGCCGCCCTCTCTATTCCGCTTGGTTTCAATGGGTTATCATCACTATTTATGATGGCATAGCAGTCAAAATAGGACAAAAAAACGAGCTCTTATGGGACAAAGTGTGGACTTTTGTCAGTGAGGGGTGGTGGTTCTTCCGAACCAACTTAACCCCCCTGACTACGGGACTGTTTACATTGAGGAAGGGCAGAGGGTTGCTGAAGAACTACTGAGAGATTTCAGCTGCTGTCTGGGCTTTCATTGCCTCTCTCAACCTTCCTTTCTTCATGTGTTCAATACTTTTTCCCTGCATCATTTCATTTTATTATGCATAACTTCATTGTTTTCTCTGCATATATGGATTTATTTGATTGTTACCAACATCTGGTGAAAATCTGGAGTCAACGGCACCTTTAGAAAAAGGTTTTCTGATAAAAATGGTGACGTGTTTAATACTTATTTCCCCCAGATACCACAGTTCTAGTGGTTTTTGGATATCTTAATGATAAAAAGTTCACATTCTGCCTTTATCAAGCTTATCTAATAAAGTGGCTGGTGTGAATCACTAACATGCACACAAAAAAACCCCAAACAGTTTCAGTTTTGGTGTCACGCTGACTCTAAATCTTATAATTGGAAGGCACAGGCAAGAAATGACAGGTGCTGCGTGCAATCTGGAAAAGTTTGGCATGCGCAAAACGCAGGAAAGCATGACTCAAGGAAACCTAAATGCTAAAACGGAGCTCTCATATTCAAACGCGAGACCTGATCACACACGTCGAGGAGTATTTAAATATATATATATCGGCCTGTGTTTGGTTTTAAGTCAGATTGGACTAATGGTTGCCATCTGCTGGTGAGAGCCAATGCAAGTAAAAGCATGTATTTACACAAAAATAAATCTCCTCAGAGAGACACAGGCGACTGCACATGAAATTACAGGTCTGCCGAATCTACAGCTGACTGTCAGAGTGTGTTTGTTATGGTGGAGGGTTTTTTTTTGTTTTGTTGCTAGCCAATACTTCTCTCTGAGGCCTTGGCAAGCGCTGGCTATTTTGAAAACGAGGTGAATGTTATGCTTTCTGTGCGATGTCCAGAGTTTGACGGTGACAAAATAAGTCCTATAGTAAGTTGTTGCCGTTTCCATGGTTGCTCCGTGACATCAGATGTTGATGTTGGAGAGCTTTGACAGGAGCAACATTTGTCGCAGCACACGAGGACTTGCAGAGCTGAAGAACACTCAAGAACGGTTGTTAAAACTATTCACTTGAAATGAGCTGAGTCAACACAATTCTTGAGGTTTTTTTGGGGACAGCTTGACTGTTTTATGTTCAATCCACTTAAAATTTGCATTAGCAATAAAGTTAATTGATTTGCTGTTCAGTGTTTGGACTTTCAGCTATGAAAAATGAACCAAACTGAACTGAATTAAACTGAACTTCAGCTCTGAAAACTGAACTGACACAGCTTTAATTTACTACAACTTCTATGTTACGCTGCTCTGACACAATTGTAAAAGCACTAGAGAACTAAAGATGAATTGAGACAACATGAAGGGATTGTGTGGAAGCCTTCGTTTTTTTTACAGTGTATGTGCTGGTGACGCGCCATGAAAATCTTGACTTGAAAGCAGCAGTTTTGAGCCATGAATCATGCACGCTGTCGTGCACTGTTATCTTTGCACATCTGCGCTAAATGACCATGTTTGCAGGTGCTAAACTTGACTCGACAGCTTGCAATTAAGCGTTTAGTGCACTGAAAAAAATGATTCATTGGATTTTTCTCAGCTTTTTTTTTGTTTTTTGTTTTTTTTAGGGTAAGTGGTGTAAGAGGCTAAATTATCATATGCATTTGTTTATATGACAAAACATGCTTTTTGACTCAAGAAGGTCCTTTGCTGACTCCAAAGGCAGATACTGATAATATCATGGCCTGTTGTGTGGACTTTGGGGGTTTTATGGTGTGGTCACATGTTGATTGGTCAGTTTGAATAGGTGCGTTCGACTTCATGCAGCGCTGCGCAGATCGATCGAAATCTGTCTTAAAGCGGTGCATGCTGGTTAGAAATCTTGTCCGGATTGATGCTGCGCCGATGCCACGTGACTGTCATATGTGGCATCAAAGTACCGCGACAGCGCTCCGAGATCAGACGGCAAACTCAGACCGTGCAGCTTCTGAAGAGCGACTGCAGGAGCTTTGATGACGACACCGATATTACACGATTGGCCGAGTTCACCACATGACAACAAACACGTGTATTTCAGGTTTATAATTGGACAAATTCCGATTCAAAAGTTTCAAAACAAACAAATTACTTTTCATACCCTCTATCCTGTACACATCTTACTTATTAAAAGACTACAAATATTGTACTGCCGTATCATCTTTTGTTAAATAATCTGGTTATAAAAGTTAGTTTGTTTGCACAGGTTTATTTTTTTACTTTTTTATACAGACTATTTACTGCATCCATCTCCATGAACAATTTAAATTATCTATTTTAGTGTATATTTTAGTGAATAAGCTAAAGATGAACTCAAATACAGACTTGAAATAAATAATCATCATCATTGATCCTGCCACCTTAAAGCTCTCTTAACAAATTAAGTTAAAGAACTATTTTATTAAATCATTATAAAATGGCTTTATTATTATAATATAAATATATATTTTATTTCCTGTCTAGCAGTTTAAAGGCTACCTGCTCTTTCTGGGAAACTTCTACATAGCTCACTTATTTTTTTGAAAATACTTTCATTATCCAAATAATCTTACTTATTAAGACCTAATCAAAACATCTGGTTTTGCTTTTTACAAACAAGAAGTATTAGCCTAAAGATTGATGTTTAACTCCTAGAATTTAAGCTTATTGCTTTGTATTTAATAGACCTGTTCGTTTTTATGTTTATATTAACCTCTCATTTCCTCTTATTTCTCTCATGCATTTGTTATATGTTATTCATAATTCTCCCTTATTGTTTAAAAAGGAACTATAGTTTGTAGAGACTGTATTCTACTTTATTTGTAAATGTTTTGTTGTTATAAATAAAAATAACAAAAAAATATGATGACGCCATGTGATCGGTCATCATGACTGCAGCAACTTTAAGTCCCGAAGTGTCCAGCTGTCCGTCTTGACGGCTCCGTTTTCAACTCCGCCCCGCCTGCGCTCGGCTAATCTCGTTGATCACCGGCTGCAGCTGAGCTTCATGTCGAACGCACCTAATGTCTCAGCATTGGTGGTCACATGGTCAAGAAAGACACAAAATAGGTGGTAAAGTCTGGCTCTGTCTCTTTTTCTGCCCTCTCTTTTCCTGGCCTGCTTCTCTCCTGCTCTGCTCCTCTCTTCCTCTGGAGTCTATCTTCTCTGACTCTACTGCTATCAGGCTTTTGGGCCTGCTCTCTGTCTCTCTCTCCCTCCCCCTGTGTCTCTCCTTCTACCTATGGTAACTTTAATTTTACATTTAAGCTGGGTACAATTTATACCATATGTTTATCATTTCATATTTTATCATTTTATACAGTATTTTGTAATTAATACAGTTGTAACCATCGAGAATTATTGTCATTAAATCATCTCATTATCAAATATTTGTGATTTACTTTTGATTTAACGTCAACATTTAATTGTTACATATTCCAATACAATACAATCACATAATATCAACGCTCTCCCACATTTATAGCTATTAATGCTGCCCTTATTTCTGTTTTTGGTTTGAGACTTCAGAAGAATGGTTTGACTAGAAATGTACAGTTTTTTTACCATCATGCTGATTACTTTTTAGTCGCTTGGCAGAACTACAGTTCGAACCGCTGTGGTTTAAAGACCGCTCTTACAGTGGTTGCAAACAATGCATATGGGCTGACTTTAAACAAACTAATTAGAGCTAACAATGATTGAAATGTAATTTGTTTTAATTTATTCCTTCACTTTCCTTTGGCTTAGTCTCTTTGTTCATCAGGGGTCACCACAAAAGAATCAACCGCCAACTATTTCAGCTTTTGTTTTACGCAGCGGATGGCCTTCCAGCTGCAACCCAGTACTGAATAATCCAGTATGAATTAAAAGTGTATTGTATAATGGACTTCTGCATTTTACATTTTATTAGATGACATTTGCCTCACACCAAGAAGGTCGCTGGTTCGAGTCCCTGCTGGGTCAGTTGGCATTTCTCTGTGGAGTTTGCATGTTCTCCTCGTGTTTCCTTTGGGTGCTCCGGTTTCCCCCGCAGTCCAAACACATGCGCTACAGGTGAATTGAATAAACTAAATTGGCCGTAGTGTGTGTGTGTGTGAATGAGAGTGTATGGGTGTTTCCCAGTACTAGGTTGCAGCTATTTATTCTGCTGTGGCAACCCTTGATGAATAAAGGGACGAAGCAGAAGGAAAATTAATGAATGACATTTTGAAAATCGTATTTTTCGCATCGTTGGATTTGCTCTTTTTTTAATTTATATTACACTGTACTGTACTTGGGCGAAGCAGTGGTGCAGTGGGTAGCACGTTCGCCTCACAGCAAGAAGGTCGCTGGGTCGATCCTCGGCTCAGCTGGCGTTTCTGTGTGGAGTTTGCATGTTCTCCCCGCGTGGGTTTCCTCCGGGTACTCCGGTTTCCCCCACAGTCCAAAGACATGCAGTACAGGTGAATTGGGTGGGCTAAATTGTCTGTAGTGTATGAGTGTGTGTGTGTATGTGTGGATGTTTCCCAGAGATGGGTTGCAGCTGGAAGGGCATCCGCTGTGTAAAAACTTGCTGGATAAGTTGGCGGTTCATTACGCTGTGGCAACCCCAGATTAATAAAGGGACTAAGCCGACAAGAAAATGAATGAATGAATGAACTGAACTTTCAAATTTTTTAAATGAAATTTATTGAATTAAAAAGGCTGCCACAAAGAGTGTTTTTTTTTTTTTTTGGCCTTTTTAATTTAATAAATTGTATTTTTGGAGCTTTGATGTTGCCGCCTTTGATGAATATTTTTATATCGCACCCTAAAAAAAAGTGCTGCTTGTTTAAACTACTTATTTAAAATGAGCTGAAACATCACAGTTTGGCAAAAAAAACTCCTCAAAAACTCATTTTATGTTTAATCCACTTCAATTTGTTATAACAATTAAGTTAATTTCATTGATTTGTGTTGGGACAATTTGAAGGAATTAAGTTCCTTCGGCACTAAGGTGTTGCTAGGCGGTTGCTAGGGTTTTCTAAGTGGTTGCTAGGTGGTTGCTAAGGCGTTGCTAGGAGGTTGCTAGGGTTTTCTAAGTGGTTGCTAGGTGGTTGCTAAGACGTTTTTAGGAGGTTGCTAGGGTGTTCTGAGTGGTTGCTAGGCGGTTGCTAGGGTGTTCTAAGTGGTTGCTCAAGCGTTACTAGGCGGTTGCTAAATCGTTACTAGGTGGTTCCTAAGGTGTTGCTTGGGATTTGCAAAGATGTTGCTAGGTGGTTCCTAGGGTGTCCTAGGTGGTTGCTTAGGTGTTGCTAGGACGTTGCTAGGGTGTTCTGAGTAGTTGCTAAGGCGTTGCTAGGGGGTTGCTAAGGCATTGCTTAGTGGCTGCTAAGGTGTTGCTAGGCAGTTGCTAAGGTGTTGCTAGGGAATTGCTAAGGCGTTGTTATGTGGTTGCTAAAGTGTTGCTAGGCAGTTGCTAAGGTGTTGCTAGGGGTTTGCTAAGGTGTTGCTATGTGGTTGGTGTTGCTATGTGGTTACTAGGGTGTTCTAGGCGGTTGTTTAGGTGTTGCTAGGAGGTTGCTAGGGTGTTCTGAGTGGTTGCTAAGGCGTTAGTAGGCGATTGCTAAGGCATTGCTAAGTGGCTTCTAAGGTGTTGCAAGGCAGTTGCAAAAGTGTTGCTAGGGGTTGCTAAGGTGTTGCTATGTGGTTGCTAAAGTATTGCTAGGTGGTTGCTAAGGTGTTGCTAGGGGTTAGTTAAGGTGTGCTAGGTGGTTGCTAGGGTGTTCTAGGCATTTGCTAAGGTGTTGCTAAAAGGTTGCTAGGGTGTTCTGAGTGGTTGCTAAGGCGTTGCTAGGCGGTTGCCAAGGCATTGCTAAGTGGCTGCTAAGGTATTGCTAGGTGGTTGCTAAAGTGTTGCTAGGGGGTTGCTAAGGTGTTGCTAGGTGGTTGCTAATGTGTTGCTGGGTGGTGGCTAAGGTGTTGCTAAGCTTTTGCTAAGGTGTTGCCAGACAGTGGCTAAGGTGCTCTAGGTCGTTGCTAAGCTGCTGCTAGGTGGTTGCTAGGTGGTTGTTAGGGTGTTCTGAGTAGTTGCTCAGGTGTTGCTAGGCAGTTGCTAGTGTGTTCTGAGTGGTTGTGAGGTGGTTGTTAAGGCATTGCTAGATGGTTGATGATGTGTTGCTAGGCGGTTGCTAATGTGTTGCTAGGTGGTTGCTATGGTGTTGTAAGTAGTTGCTAGACAGATTCTAACATAAATTAGCATGTTGCTAGCACGTTTCTACCATAAATTAGCATGTTGCTAGCATGGTTCTAGTATGAATTGGCATGATAGTATGGTTCTAGCACAAACTTGTTAGCATGAATTTAGTTTGAATTAGCATGTTTCTACTATGTTTGTAATATTAATTAGCATGTTGCTAGTATGTTTATAGTATTAAATAACATGTTGCTAGTATGTTTATAGTATTAATTAGCATGTTGCTAGTATGTTTATAGTATAAATTAGCATGTTTGCTAGTATATCGTAAGTATGTTTCTAGTATGTCATTAGTATGTTGTTTGTATGAATTGGTGTGTTGTTAGTATGTCCAATGTACAGTCAATGGCAGTTTTTTTTACAACAGTAGTCTATGGGACAGTTGCTAGGGTGCCGTAAGTGGTTGCTAGGGTGGTGCTAGTAAGTTGAAAGGTCATCAGTGATTGGCAGATTGGTAGTCTGAGTTAAAAAAAACCCAACCTGAAGTGTGTATGACAAAGTAAAGTTTGGTCCAATGTTACGTCAATGGGATTTTTCAGAATTTTCCATGTCAGATTTGGGAAAACCGTAAGTCAGATCAGTTGTAAAAGATATAGCAACTTAATTCAGTATAGTTTGGATGTTTGGAGTTAGTTTGGTGGTTGTAGTATGAATGGTCTAGGAGGAGATGTGTTCTTAAAATAGTCTAAGAAGAAGAAGTTTACATAACATATAACAGTGTGTTGACTTTCCCAAGCCACCATAATAACGGGTGAAACTTCAGCTCATAAGACTGAATAAAAAGTATATCAACCGACTCCTTAAAAGACTCCGAATGGTGATAAAATGATTCATTTCAACGAATGCAAATTAGCAGCATGTCCTCTATAGCATCCTCCCCATGCAGATTGCACACAGAAAGAAAGCAAAGGTGCAGCTGTTTTGAGGCACACTCAGTACACACACAGACAGCAGATCAGCACATCAAAGAGAGCGAGTTCAGCTCTCAAACCGGCATTTTTGACTCATGCACAGGGTGGTATTTGAGGATTTATGCGTAAGAATAGTCAAATGACACAGTGCGAGCTCATCAGTCGGCTGTGTCACTGTGGTTTGGGAATTTCCTCTGTAATTACCTGCGCGATCCCTCTGCACCTGGAGACCATGCTGAACAAACCCGCGAGAAGAAGAGAAATATTTTTTTTCTTCTGGAGGAAGTCTTATTTGTTTGATTTCAGCTAGAGTAAAAATGTTTTTTATTTTAAGATTAATATTGTAGGCCCCCATTAATGGTGCAGTAGGTGATCTGCCAAAATGCTAACCGCTTAGCATATTATCTTAGGACGGCGGGGAGGGACTTTGATTCAAAGCCACACCCTCTGAAATCGCGCGCACGCGCACCACGTCACAACAGCGGACAGACAACATTCTAGTTCATGTCATTCGCCAGTTAGTTAGTGTTTAGCCAGCGGCGTGCAGGAATTACATGTATTACTTAGCCACACTTAAATGCTATTTCAGAGCGAATATTCAGAGTAGCGGTAAACAGTATAGGAAGGCTGTCAGTGTTCAAAAATGACCCAATGTGAATATAAAAGCAACTTCAGCTCAGTAAAGCAGGCTAGGCGAATAGCGCTATTTACTGGTGTTTTGTTGTTAAACTAAATATAAATCTACATTATAGATGCTGTAAAAGGACCTTATGAAACTGAAAATAATCACATCAATCTTTCACCGGGAGATTTCAGTGGCTGATCAACACGTCTGTGCATGTGAGTTGTTCATAACAGAACACAATCTAACATAAGCTTAGCCTGACTAAAACAGTTTTAACACAGAACATTACCTGTCTAACTGTAATACTTCAGCCATGGTGTCGTCCTTCCTCCAGTGTGCTAAAGTAACTCCAATATTGATTCAGGATTTGATTTCTCCCGGTCTGTCTCGTGACCACGCGGCCGCTTATGCAGACAGGCACCCGCGAATGGCGGATCTGCGTGAACAAATCCAAACAATCCAACAAGTCCAAATCTACATTTGATGACAGACAGTCTGAGCTGCTTATTAGAATTATGGGAGATGTCGGTCCGACTGTATTTAATTGGATTATTGGAACATTTTTTAGTTTTGTGCTTTACCCAGCAGGCCCGTGCAGAGACCGTCCAAAGGGCATGTGCAGGGGGGGGGGGAGTATACTGCGCGCGTACTGAAGAGCAGTGTTATCGCGCGCGTACTGATCAGCTGTGTTTGTGTTGTCGCGCGCATACTCAAGAGCGGTGTTGTCGCGCGCCTACTGAAGGGCGGGACCGAAGGTGTGCCGCGTCGCGGGGGCACTTTTGATCATTTTGGAAGGGCACTTTCTATCCAAGACTAAAAAGGGCATGTGCACTGCACAGGTTGAGCCCTATGTGTGCACGTGCCTGTTACCCAGAATATAAAAATACATATAAACACATTTAGATCATTTACTGTAATCATTACTATTGGACTGTGAAGAGACTTTCAACCAGCACAACAAAAATGTTTCTGAAGACAATCACCTACTGCACCTTTAAGCAATATTTGTTTTGGATTGTCTACAGAACAAACCATCGCTATACAATGACTTGTCTAATTACCCTATTATTATTATTACCCTAATTAACATAGTTAAGTTTTTAAACCTAGTGAAGCTTAATAGTAGCATCTTAAAATATCTAGTCAAATATTATTTACTGTCATCACGGTGAAGACAAAATAAATCAGTAATTAATATTATTATTAAAGTTATTTTATTAGAGTTATTAAAGCTATTATGATTAAAAATGTTGATAAAAAAATCTCTGCGTTAAACAGAAATCGGAGACAAAATATTCAGGCAAATAATTCTGACTTCAACTGTACATACATATGCTTTCTGCTGTTTAATTCTCTATATATTATTTCCTATGTTGTTTTAAGTGAAGTTTTTTTATAAATTAATTTCGAGATATACAGTTGAAGTCAAAATTATTAGCCCCCCTGTTTATTTTTTTCCCCAATTTCTGTTTAACGGAGAGCAGATTTCTTTGACACATTTCTAAACATAATAGTTTTAATAATTCATTTCTAGTCACTGATTTATTTTATCTTTGCCATGATGACAGTAAATAATATTTGACTAGATATTTTTCAAGACACTTCTATACAGCTTAAAGTGACATTTAAAGGCTTAACTAGGTTAATTAGGTTAACTAGGCAGGTTAGGGTAATCAGGCAAGTTATTGTATAACTATGGTTTATTCTGTATAGACTATCTGAAAAATATATAACTTAAAGAGGCTAATAATATTGACCTTAAAATGGTATTTAAAAATTAAAAACTGGTTTCTCCTAAAATGTCAAAAAGTAACTGTGTTATACTGCAGAGTTGATTTTTTTAAGGTTGACGAAACCCTTGAGTACTTTTTTTGAGATGTTAACAGATTTGTGTGTTTTGAGCATCAGTTAGGACAATGTTAGCATCTGTTAGCTGTAATTGTGGAGAAAACTGGATAATTTGGAGCTTTTGTCAGATAATTTCAGCTTCTGGGTTTAAAATGAATTTTGGGGCGGATCAAAATCGGCAACGTAGCGCAGTACTGCAAGTGCAAAGATTATTCATAGCTGAGTTTTCTTATCTTATGAGGAGAGCCGGCTTCTTAACTATTCATGACTGCACGTGCTTTCCAGAGGCAAGGCAGACCTGCCAGTGCCAAGCTGTGAGACACGGAGCCACGGCACACAGTATTTAGCCGTTCATAAAGGGTTGTATGTATTTGTTTCCATGATCCACGGGGTTTGTTGCATGTTTTTCCCTGCAATGCTGTCAGGGCCGATACAGCAAAGCTGTTTGTGTACTGCAAGCATTTTTGTCGGGAGAGCAGTACGAGAATTGGAGAATGGCGGACGTTGTCTTTTATCAGGAGTTTGTTCACATTTAGACACATCGCCGTGCTGCTATGTTCGCTTAAATCCTATAGATTACCAACAGGGCTAATGGTTGAAATAGACAGGGCAAGAGACCTGCTGTACTGAGTCTGCATTCAGACCCGGGGATTGAGGGAGAAGTCCTCATTTATAGTGTTTATATGAACACGATTATCTTTATAATGATATAAATTGTGGTTGTGTGTATATGAAATTACGAATAACAAATGTAGCATTAAATTACTGTTTATTTCTTTGCATTTTAACTTTGTAAACTATAAAATCATGTGTCTCCTCGTGTCTCATTTTGTGTGCTAACTGACAACACAACAGTTGTTCGCTCCCCTCCTTCTCCCCTGCTGGCCACGCCCACTCCTGCACTTTGCTGGCGGAGCTCCACGCCCACTATGATGCATCTTTTGAAAAAACTCTGAGGTAGACCTGAACCGAAAGTGATGGGTGTCATGACCCTTTAACATCAAAATTCGACAGAGCAGAGATCAACATCCCATAATGCAATTCACAACCACAAATAAATATATACAGTATAAAAACACTGAATCGTGAAATACAGAAACTGTTATTTAATGAATGTCTTTTACACTGCAAGTATGTTTGGCATGCTATTTTTTTTTATCGGAAGTCCTACGATTGCTCTCATATCTCATTTGTGCCTGCATGCGTTTAGACTTGATTTGAGAGCTGTGGTGAAGGGAAGGTTTTCAGTGGAAAAACAACTTAAATTTGAGTCTGTTTCTCATTTGAAGCATCTTATTTACATTCATTTGTATAGAAGAGGCTCTTATTCAAAGCGAACGAGAAACATCCCAAACATCAACACTCACATTACAGTAACGCCAACTAGATTAGCTCAACAGATGTCTTACTCGACAGATTTGTCTTGTTTCCAAAACAAATATTTAATTACTCTTAAGTTAAAAGCAGATTCACATGGGAAGCACAGCTCTTAAGTCTTGTTTTCTGAAAGTTAATCATAACTAAATGAGCTTTTCAGAGGAAAATAAGTTTATCTGGGTTATTTTTTATTATTATTACTTAGTAACTCTATTATTTTTACTGTATAAATGTCTGCAAATTTTTAAACAGGGGCAGCACAGTGGCTAAATTGGTGGCACTGTGACCTAGAGCTGCACAATTAATCGTTAAAAGCTCGCGATCTCGATTCGACCCCCTAGACCAGTGGTTCTCAAACTGTGGTACCTGTACCACTAGTGGTACGCAGCCTTCCTTCTAGTGGTACGCGGAGGAATGAAATATGTCATGTACATGCCATACACATTTCAAAATTGATCAAAAATCATGTATATAATATGTCATATATGACATATAGCCTATATTTCTAATGTAATCTGCCATGTTTTTTAACTGCAGAGTTGTAGCTGCTTTACTGGGCCTACTACGCTATTGTATTTCAATACTGCTCATTTTGGTGGTACTTGGAGAGACAATTTTTTTCTGAGGTGGTACTTGATGAAAAACGTTTGAGAACCACTGCCCTAGACGATTTTGATCCAGCATTTCTACGATTCCGCCAATCATAATTTCAAGTTCAGGAGAGAAAAAAAGGCGTCTGCACGAGTCTTTTCATTGTTTCACACACGTTGCTCAGTGACTTTGACACCTCCAAATGATGTTGAATGAGTCACATAATGTATTTATAAGGTATAATTCACCTAAAAATATCATTTTTGTCTTAATATAATGATGTTTTCACGATCGGGAAATCACACGTGACATGAGCTGCTGACCGTGAGCTGTTATCACAGAGAGGGCGCGCGCTCGCTCTACTTAATGATAGACGCACGCGTCTACTTCAGTGAACAGAACCTGCATATGTTGCGAGTAACAGGTAAAACAGTTGTAAATAATATTCAGTTTGTGGCACAGAGTGATCGTTTGGGAGCCGCGCGCGAAGTATGAACAAGCACTTATCAGTCTAAATGAAACCGAAAGTGTGCACTTCATTTAAATGATCATATCCACTTTAGAGTTATGATTACGACAAGCATTTGATGTTTTTTCTTTCACAGCGAACACACAGTTGTGCATGAAAATAAATGTTTACAATGTCAGTATAACTACTCTAGCCTATATATTGTTGAATATCATCTGATAATGGCAAATGTCTGGTTTTACCAGTGAATAAAATCGTCTAATATGACAGATTGCAAGCATAAATCTCAAACATAATAATTCAACATCTTAATTTTTATAAGTAGAATAGAATTATTTATAGAAACCAGTAGACCTACACATAATATTATTATCGAGGTTGTGCCATATGTTTGTTTTTACCATACCTTTATTTTACATCTACAGAATCGTAGATAATCGTGAGAATATCGTGATCTTTATTTTAAAGTGATCTTTAGTTTAAATCACGATTCTCATTTTAGTCAGAATCGTGCAGCTCTACTGTGACCTCACAGCAAGAAAGTTTCTGGTTCGAGTCCCAGCTCCAGCTGGCATTTCTGTGTGAGTTTGTATGTTCTCCCCGTGTTGGTGTAGGTTTCCTCCGGGTGCTTGTTCTCTAAGCTGAATAAAAATAAATAAATTTGCACTTAAAATAATCTATTTTCCCTTTATTTTTCCAACTCCACTGGTAATTTGTTTTCTTCAAGCTTTTAAGTTTAAATTCAGCATGAAATTAGCTTAATTTTGGTCAAAATTTTATATCCTAAGTAATTTTACTTCTCAATTAACTTTAACTTGATTTAAAGGGTCACGAAACACCAAAACACAATTTTTGAGCTGTTGACAGTCGTATATGTGTCCCACACTGCTATAAACACTATTAGGACACATATATTTCACTAAAAAGTGAAAATTGGTTGTTTTTGCGTTATTTTGAGCAAATTCGTACTTCCGGTTTGAAACTAATTTTTGAAGCTGCGTCACGGCCATGAGATCTTAGCGTGTATTCCAGCGTGCAGACTGGACGTCTGTACCTGAGCATCCCGTATTACATCTCTGAGTGTGTTGCATTCATTAATGAGTAAGGCTTGGTTTGAACCAATCAGCGCGCGCCATTATGTATACGCTGCAACTTCATTAATATGCATGCTAGCTTTCTTAGACTGTTTTCAGTGTTCAGACGGCAGAGAGACGACACACGTCGTGTTGCCAAAAGTTGTGAGAAAAGAATAAGAATTGTTTGGAGATACGTGTGGCCAGTGTTGCTTTCATAATGTGAAGGTTTGGTTTCATTTTCTCTCTATGAGCGCGCTGCTGGACTCACGCGTGGATCCGTGTAAGTGACGCGCGGCTGAAATGCGTTTGTTTGGAACAATTTTTACTCAAGAGCATTTCTCATCAATGGTGAGATTCAGATTTGCTGCTCGTCTCCTTTATAAAAAAAGACGCAGCTCCAGTATGTGCTGATTCTCCTGTCTACAGATTTGGTAAGTGTTTGCGATCAGCGCCCTTTATTTGTTCATTCAGATGGCAAAGTTAGTTGGTATGGTCAGCTGTACTCTTTCAGTGTTTACAGACAGACCTTAGTCAAAATGATTTCTAAGTTACTTAGTTTACAGTACGTTGATATCACTACAATATTGAAAGATCCTCTGTAAATGCTGCTCTCTGAGTGTAGACACGTGAACACTGTAAGGAAACTTTTGCAGACCGTCGTGTTGAATTTTCGCCGCAATTTGTGACAGTATAGTTTACACACACACGGCTTTCTGACCTCCTGAGTGCATCTGAGTTAGAGAGAAGTGCAGAGGCTTTTTTCTCTTATACGACGTGCGGTATCAAACATCCCACCATTATTAAACACACTGTCTTTCTCCCCTGCGTGTGTTTTTTTCTCGGTCGGCAGCGCATGCACAAATGGCAACTCCCATTTTTATTTAAACCCTGCCCATTTTTCCTCCTCCGACACTCCCACCCAAACAGAGCTAGACACGCCCACTTTCCTGACTTTTTCCAAACTAGAGGCGAGAAAACATCCTGCTGAAATGAGGGGTTTCATGGCCCTTTAAGAATAACGGAAAACAAGACAAAGTTTCTAACACAGTTGAAGTCAGAATTATTATAACAAAATTATTAGCCCTCACGGCCAAAAAAACGAACCGGCCCTACTAGGAATACTCCCTGTCTTCCCGATTAGCCAATCCAGGCCTGGTTGCAACCATCCAGGCTCTGTATGAAACAATCCAACTTGCTATTGTGTAAACATCCAGTACATACAGAATCATTCTCTAAGCCTGCATGTCAACAAATGATAGCATCACTGGACTTGTGTGTTTGAGTCTATATGTGTTATGTTGAAGCGCAATGCATCATGAGAGAGGAGCTTCCACACTTTCTGGCTCATCCAAAGTTTATACACTTGGGGCAATGAAAACAAACAATTAAAACCAGAGAGAGAAAGACTAATACCCTCGCGTACACAAACCTATTTACTGGTGTTGGCCCTTTTTTTTGAGAGGACTATTCAAAAGTCGAATGTTTGCACGCATATAAATTAACGCGTTTGCCTCCTGAAGTAAATAAAAATAGCCTCTGTTGCATACGGCAATTCTGGCTCTGTGATTTCCCCGCGCTGTGGTCAGGCCCCTACGGTGCAAATGCAGTCCAGATGAGTTCCTGGTTCACGGTTATGAGCTAAATGAAAGGCTTCAGGACAAATTCCCTCCATCAAACTCGCCTGAAAATCAAGGCCTGCTGCTGCTGTTTCCAGCCAATACGCCGGTCGCATGTGCACATGTGCAGCGGTAGAGTCATGTGACCCCTAATTATGATACAAGTAGGCTTTTTTTTTTTTACTTGAGTGTGGCAAAATAAACAGGCTTATCAGCTTGGAAGCGGGAGGAGAAACACTTGCATTATCTATGGTGACTGAGGTCAAAGGTCAGTATCTCAGCACAAATTCATTAGTCGGAATCAATGCAAGAAGAGGTTGTTGGACATTCTCAGAAGAATACAGAACAATGCATTTTAGGAAATACATTATTATTGACTGCTTAACTCTTGTGTTCTGTTCAAATTGACTACCCTAACCCTAACCCTAACCATATATATATATATATATATATATATATATATATATATATATATATATATATATATATATATATATATATATATATATATATATATATATATATATATATTAGGGATGTAACGGTATCAGAATTTCACGGTACGGTAATACCTCGGTATGAATGTCACGGTACGGTATTTATTGAATCATTTACAGGAAAAAACAAAACTTATGAAAATACTCCAAAAAAGCGCCAAAAGTGTCAATGACATACAAATTAGTCATCTATCTTTAAGCTTTGAAACAGGAACTTCAATTTTAATAACAAAAAAATATTAAACCATGTAAAAAAAAATTAAGTTTCAATTTAGTATTGTTGAAAACTCATCACATTCAACATTTAATCACTCACTCACTCAGATAGAGATGGGTTTAAAGGAAAATTATCATATAAATATAATCTGGTAAAAGCTGGTATCTCTGGGTATTTACAATGTCCCCTGCAACAGAAAAAAACCCTCTCATTTGGGACTGAGGTTTCTGGGACAAGAGAGATATGACTTGGCCCATGTTGTTAGCAATGGGGAACGTTGTGCATTGTCTTTCCCCCACTTGAGAGCACAAACCATGAGTGAGATAGAGATCTCATGTCTGCATCAATCTGAACAGTGTGCTGTGTTTCTGCAGTCCCCATGACTGATTATTAGTCGTATTCCCCAACTTGCAGGCACGTGCACACACAGTGCTCAACCTGTGCAGTGCACATGCCCTTTTTAGTCTTGGATAGAAAGTTCCCTTCCAAAATGATCAAAAGTGCCCCCGCGACGCGACATACCCTCCGTCCCCGCTTTACAGTATGCGCGCGACAACACAGCTGATAAGAACTCGCGCGACAACACCGCTATTCAGTACGCGCGCGACAACACAGCTGATAAGAACTCGCGCGACAACACCGCTATTCAGAACGCGCGCGACAACACAGCTGATAAGAATTCGCGCGACAACACCACTATTCAGTACGCGCGCGGCGACAACACCCGCTTTAGAGTTTTCCAGCTCTTTTTGATCCCCTCTTCTAGCAGCACACTCCATTTCCGCATTACTGGATCTGTAGCGACAACAGACCGCAAGGGATTATGGCCAAGCCTGGGCTGATGGGAATTGTAGTTTCAGCTACCTCCCGTTCGCTTCATTCGCCTGAGCAAATTTTCTCAGAAGACCTATAGTTTTACCGAGTCATGCGACTACGGTAATATCGAAAAAAATTAATATTGCGGTATGACGGTATTTACAATACCGTTACATCCCTAATATATATATATATATATATATACATATATATATATATAAAATACTTATTAGTATTTTATACTTATTAATACTTATTAGTAGGGATGTAACGGTATTGTAAATACCGTCATACCGCAATATTAATTTTTTTCGATATTACCGAAGTCGCATGACTCGGTAAAACTATAGGTCTTCTGAGAAAATTTGCTCAGGCGAATGAAGCGAACGGGAGGTAGCTGAAACTTCATTTCCCATCAGCCCCGGCGTGGCCATAATCCTTTGCGGTCTGTTGTCGCTACAGATCCAGTAATGCGGAAATGGAGTGTGCTGCTAGTAGCGGAGATGAAAAAAAGATGGAAATGATCGAACCTAAAGCGGGTGTTGTCGCCGCGCGCGTGCTGAATAGCGGTGCTGTCGCGCGCGTTCGGATCAGCTGTGTTGTGGCGCGCGTATTGTAAAGCGCCGAGGGGGGGTTGAGCGCGCATACTCAAGAGAGGTGTTATCGCGCGCCTACTGAAGGGCTGGACTGGACGGAGGGTGTGTCGCGTCGCGGGGGCACTTTTGATCGTTTTGGAAGGGCATTTTCTATCCAAGACTAAAAAGGGCATGTGCACTGCACAGGTTGAGCCCTATGTGTGCACGTGCCTGCAAGTTGGGGAATACGACTTATAACAGTCATGGGGACTGCAGAAACACAGCACACTGTTCAGATTGATGCAGACATTGACTTGTACCGCAAAGAGACCTCTATCTCACTCATGGTTTGTCCTCTCAAGTGGGGGAAAGACAATGCACAACGTTACCCACTGCTGTCAACATGGGCCAAGTCATATCTCTCTGTCACAGAATCCTCAGTCCCAAATGAGAGGGGTTTTTCTGTTGCAGGGGACATTGTAAATACCCAGAGATACCAGCTTTTACCAGATTATAGTTATATGATAATTTTCCTTTAAACCCATCTCTATCTAAGTGAGCGAGTGATTAAATGTTGAATGTGATGAGTTTTCAACACTACTAAATTGAAACTTTATTTTTTTACATGGTTTAATAATTTTTTGTTAATAAAATTGAAGTTCCTGTTTCAAAGCTAACAGATAGATGGCTAATTTGTATGAAAATTTTTTTTTCCTGTAAATGATTCAATAAATACCGTACCGTGACATTCATACCGAGGTATTACCGTACCGTGAAATTCTGATACCGTTACATCCCTACTTATTAGTTAATCCATAGAAATGCCTTTTATAATGCATTATACACTACCTGACAAAAGTCTTGTCGCCTTTCCAAGTTTTAGGAATAACCAATAATAACTTGACTTCTAGTAGATCATTTGCTATGAGAAGTGGCTTATATAAAAGGCCTCTAGATTACGCTTATTTTATAAAAATAAAATATAATCATGCCTTAATTTTTAATGATTTAATGAGGACAGTAAGGTCTGACTTTGCTTAGACAAAAGTAGAATATAGCTAAAAATACTACAATTAAGAAGCCTTTTCTAGGCAAGCAACAAATATGGTCTTATTTTAAGATATAATATGTCAAAATTAAGTTGTTGTTGTTTTTTTTTTCTTAAAACAAGCTAAATCATTGTTTATTTATTATTATTTTATTTTTTTGCCATAATATTACATTTCTTACCCCATTGTGAGATAGCATTCGCTGGCCACTTTATTAGGTACACCTTAGTAGTACTAGGCTGGACCCCATTTTGCTTGCAGAACTGCCTTAATACTTAATCCATGGCACAGATTCAACAAGCTACTGGAAATATTCCCCAAAGATTTTGCTCTATATTGACATGAGAGCATCAACGCAGTTGCTGCAGATTTGTTTCCTGCACATCCATGATGCAAATCTCCCTTTCCACCGCATCCCAAAGGTACTCTATTGGATTGAGCTCTGGTGACTGTGGAGGCCTTTTGAGTACAGTGAACTCATTGTCATGTTCAAGAAGCCAGTCTGAGATGATTTGCGCTTTATGATATGGTATGTTATCCTGCAGGAAGCAGCCATCAGAATGTGGGTACACTGTGGTCATAAATGGATGGACATGATCAGCAACAATACTCAGGTAGGCTGTGGTGTTCAAACATGTTCAGAGACGCCCTTCTGCAGACCTCGGTAGTAACGAGTGCTTATTTGAGTTACTGTTGCCTTTCTGTCAGCTGGAACCAGTCTGGCCATTCTCCTCTGACCTCGGGCATCAACAAGGCATTTGCACCCACAAAAACTGCCGCTCACTTGATATTTTCTCTATTTTGGACCATTCTTTATAAACCCTTGAGATGATAGTGCGTGAAAAGAACGTGGCATGGTTGTTGATGCCAGCACCAACAACCATGCCATGTTCAAAGTCACTTAACTCCCTTTTCTTCCCCATTCTGATGCTCGCTTTGAACTGCAGCAGATCGTCTTGACCATGTCCGCATGCCTAAATGCATTGAGTTATTGATGATTAAAAACTTGCGTTAGCGGTTGGACAGGTGTACCTAATAAAGTGGCCGGTGAATGTATTTAGCTTGTTCTAAAGAAAAACTCACTTGATTCTGCCGCATTATGTCTTAAAACAAGAAAATATGTTTTGCTTGTCTAGAAAATGCTATTTCTATAGATATTTGGACTGGAAACAAGCCAAAAACTAAACAAGAAACCATTTTTTTGCTGCGTAGAGGTCAAAATGTAGCCCAATTTGCAACTTCCCACAAATCACATGTGAAGCAGCAGCTGATTATCATTCCTGCCATCAGAGAGGACGATTCCTGCACGCTTATCTCGGTCATTAAAGCAATCTCGACACCAATTACCAATCATAAAGACGATCATGTTGGCTACCTTATCTGAGGAATGCCGCAGGAATCCAGTGCATCATAACATCTGCCCGCTCGTTTCCATGAGAATCCATGTTTTATCTGTGCAGCTGAAGATCATATTGCTCTTGATAGGTAGGGTGTGTCTTCCTCGACATCTGTAAACCATACACACACACACACACACACACACACACACACGTTCATCTAAAGCGTCCAGATGCCCCATAGCTGTTACAGACCCTGTAATGAACTCAAACTGTCCATTTTGAAACAGTTGGACATCAAGGCATTTTTAGCAGCGGTGCAGAGAAACCTGCCCTGCGAGAGGAAGGCCGCATTTCCCACCGGCTCGCTTTATGATCCATAAGAAAGTCAAGTTGCGATTTTCTTTTGACGTATGTTTAACCCCAACACAACCCAATAAAAGATGTTTCTTCACTGAGAGTAGGTTATTTTTTTCAAGGGATAAAGTGGAGAATGATTCACACGGGAGAAGCAGACTTGCTAAAGGGCAGGTAGTGTGAAGACACTTTCAATTTTAGGGCACTAAACAAGTAGTTTTTTTATTTTTATTTTATTTGTGTGAGTGTTTAACGTGTGAACTAAATGAAATGCAAGCATTTGATTTGTGCACTGTAAACAAAATAACCCTAAATTAGCCATTCATGCTATTTTTCCCTGTTTATTTATAGTTTTGAATTGCATTATGGGACTTAATGTGTGTTCAGAGATGCTCTTCTGCATATCTCAGTTGTTCTTATTTGAGTTACTTTTGCCTTTCTATCTGCTGGAACCAGTCTGGCCATTCTCCTCTGACCTCTGGCATCAACAAGGCATTTGCGCCCACAGAACTGCCGCTCTCTGGATATTTTCTCTTTTTCGGACCATTCTCTGTAAACCCTAGAGATGGTTGTGCGTGAAAATCCCAGTAGATCAGCAGTTTCTGAAATATTCAGAGCAGCCCGCCTGGCACCAACAACTATGTCACATTCAATTCAAAGTCACTTAAATCCTCTTTCTTCCCCATTCTGATGCTCGGTTTGAACAGCAGATGATCGTCTTGACCATGTCTACTACATGCCTAAATGCATTGAGTCGCTGCCATGTGATTGGCTGATTAGAAATTTGAGGTAACAAGCAGTTGGATAGGTGTACCTAACAAAGTGGCCATTGAGTGAATATTTCTGTTTTTTCTTATACATTCTTTTTTCAAACTCCTAAAATGTCAATAAGTCACTTTGTTAGATTGTAGAGTTGAATTTTCCAACACCAAAAGTCGACAGAGCAGAGATCAACATTCCATAATGCAATTCACAACTGTAAATAAATAAAAAATAATAATTAACAGCTTCTTTAATTTGTGATTAAACTTTTTTGTCTGTTTATTTGCCATTTTGAATTGCAATATTGATCTATATTGTAAAAAAAAAAATGTAATAAATCAACAGTTGAACTATTGGATTTAAATTGACATTTTACTAGTTTAAAACCTTGCAAGAAATAATATATAGAAATATTGTGTCTGTAAAACGACAGAAAAACTACAGGCAGTTTATTACCATATTTTGGTACTGTAAAAAAATGTCACTAAAAGTTTTTTTTTTTAACTTTTCAACATCAAAAGTTCTTGGAGGTAAGATCAAAGTCCCATCATGCATTTCAAAAGCATAAATTAATGAAGAAAAACCCAAAATACAGAAAAATTTTAATTTAAGAATATTTCAAAGTGTTGTTTTAAACCATTATGAATTTCTTCAATGTAAAAAATGCTGGGTTCCACACAATTCCTTCATGTTGTCTGAACACAAACGGATTAAGTTAACTTAGTTTATGTGGATTAAACATAAAACAATAAAGTTGTACCCCAAAAAACTTAGGAATTGTTTCAATTCATTTTAAATAAGTAGTTCCAAAAATAAAAAATAAAAAAAAGGAATTTTTGAGTGCACGAAAGGATCCCAAAAACCTGTAACCATTGACTTTCTATTGTAGGAAAAACAATGGAAGTCAATAACTACCAACATTTTTCTAAATATCTTATTTCATGCTTAACAGAAGAAACTCAGATTGGTTAACTGTACGTTAATGATGACAGAATTTTCACTTTTTCACGGTAACAATTGCTGGGTTCCACACAATTACTTCATGTTGTCCCAACACAAACTAATTGTCAACTTAATAGTTTTAACAATTTTATGTTTCAACTTATTTTAAATAAGTAGTTATTTTTTGAGTGCACAAAGGAATGCTAAAAACCTGTAACAATTGACTTCCACTGTAGGAAAAACAATGGAAGTCAATGGCTACCGACATTCTTCTAAATTTTTCTAAACATTTTCTTTTGTGTTTGGCAGAGGAAACTTATAATAGTATCACTTTTTTTCACTCTAAATAATGCAGGATTCCACACAATAGTTTCATGTTGTCCCAACACAAACTGATTAAGGTAACTTAATAGTTTTTTACAAATTTATGTAGATTGCACTTAAAACAATTAATTTATCCCTCAAAAGTTAAGAATTGTGTGGTTTAAACTCATTTTAAATAAGTAGTTTGAACAAAAGTGCACAAAGAATGCAGCAAACCTCCAACCGTACACTTTCTATTGTAGGAAAAACAATGGAAGTCAATGGCTACCAACATTTTTCACAATATCTTCTTTTGTGTTTAACAGAAGAAACTCAGAATGGTTAACAGTGAGTAAATGATGACAAAATTTCCACTTTTAAGTTAACTTTTACTAATTTGCACAAAAGAATGCCAAAAACCTGTAACCATTGACTTTCTAGTGTAGGAAAAACAGTGAAAGTCAATGGCTACCAACATTTTTCAAAATATCTTCTTTTCTGTTTAGTAGAAGAAGCTCATGGTTAACATTAAGTAAATGATGACAAAAATTTTACTTTTTTTCACTGTAAGAAATGCTGGGTTACGCACAATTCCTTAATTTCAAATTATTAATTTATATGAATTAAACATAAAACAATTAGGTTGTCACCAAAAAACTTAAGAATTGTGTGGTTTCAACTGATTTAAATAAATAGTTTGAACAAAAGTCATTTTTGAATGCACAAAGGAATGCTGAAAACCTGTAACCATTGACTTTCCAGGGAAGTAAAACAATGGAAGTCAATCACTACAGACATTTTTCAAAATACCTTCTTTTGTGCTTAACAGATGAAACAATGTAAACTGAGTAAATGATGACAAAATTTCCAAATAAAATAGAATATAAAATAGCTGGGTTCCACACAATTCCTTCATCTACAGTAGTCCAAACACAAATTGAAAAGTTATCTTGTATTAACTTAAGTGAATTGAACATAAAACAAATCAGGCTGTCCCTCCAAAAAAGAGTCTTCAACTCATTTTAAATAAGTAGTTTGAACAAAAATCTTTTTTTGATTGCACAAAAGAATGCCAAAAACCTGTAACCATTGACTTTCTGGTGTAGGAAAAACAATGAAAGTCAATGGCTATTAACATTTTTCTGAATATCTTCTTTTGTGAAGAAACTCAGAATGGTTAACAGTGAGTAAATGATGACAAAATTTCCACTTTTTTTTTCACTGTAAAAAAAATGTAATAGTTTTTAATAATCTAGAACTAATTTTTTTGAGTGCAGTAAAGAATGCAGAAAACCTGTAACCATTAACTTCTATTGTAAGAAAAACAATGGAAGTCAATGGCTACCGACATTCTTCAGATCTTTTTTGTATTAAGCAGAAGAAGCTCATAACCGAGAGTAAATGACAGAATTTTCACTTTTTTCCACTTAAATTGATTAAATTGAACATAAAACAATTAAGTTGTCCCCAAAAAAAACGTAAGAATAGTGTGGTTTCAACTCATTTTACAGTTCAAACTAACGTCATTTTTTTGAGTGTAGAAAAGAATGCCGAAAACCTGTAACCATTGACTTTCTATTGTAAGAAACACAATAGAAGTCAATGGCTACCAACATTTTTCTAAATATCTTCTTTTGTGTTTAACAGAAGAAACTCAGAATGGTTAACTTAACAGTGAGTAATGATGACAAAAATTAAAAATATATTTTTTTTCACAGTAAAAAATTCTGGATTCCACTCAATAGTTTCATGTTGTCCCAACATAAACTGATTAAGTTAACTTAATAGATTTAATTGATTTAGGTGGATTGAACATCAAACAAATAAGTTGTCTAGAAAATATTCTTAAGAAATATGTGGTTTCAACTCATTTTAAATAAGTAGTTTGAACAAAAGTTATTGTTTGGGTGCAGAAAAGAATGCTGAAAACCTGTAACCATCGACTTCCTATTTGTAGGACATATTAATGGAAGTCAATGCCAACCAACATTTTTCTAAATATCATCTTTTGTGTTTAGCAGAAGAAACTCAATGTTAAACAGTGACTATATGATGACAGAATGTTCACTTTTAATGGATCTAACCCTCTAAGCGTAGCTCAAAAGAGACCGCCATGCTATATTTGCGTCAGTCAGCGTATACATTTTTGCATTCCACACTCTTCATTTTAGGCAGCCTAATTACACGGCAATCCTCACGTTTTAAACAACGTCCCTCTAATTAAACACTTCCTAGCTCTGGACTTTAGAGCAGCATGTAGCAAACGGCTCTTAATTAGCGAGCCTTCAATATAAAGCTGGAGGAAGTCACCTTTACGCAACCTGAAGCACGAGGATCTGTGTGAAGAAACACAATAGTCATTGTGTCTCCAGGCTATAGCTCGATTTCAGGAGCTCGTACGATGGAGACTAAACTCACACCGGCTAATTTCCTGACTATTCAGTGTCAACTACCTGTCACAATGGTTTGAAATAAGTGCATTCACTTTTATAGCTGTACTCTAAAACGCTGGCTCCGAATGCAATGCAGATTACAGCGCTGTGTGCATGCATTGCCAGTTCTACTGAAATTTGCATTGCATATAATGTACGCCACATTTCTGCGCTGGCTTTCTAGTACCGTTTTCATCTGATTATTGTTTTGATTTGCGTTATGGCACCTTAAATTTTTAATGCATTGCTTGAGTTTATTAAGCCAACACAGTTCTACTGAAATTTGCATTGCATTAACATACAGCATGCTACATATCTGCACTGACAAATAAATATCTGTTTATTATCAGTTTTCTGGTATTTTATTTTCATCCGTTTATACTTCTGAATTGCATTGCGGACCTTGAGTTCTCCAGCAATTTTTGTAATGTTTAAAATGTTTAAATAGTGACTTTTATTGACATTTTTAATCGTTTGAAGGGATATATTGTCTGATTTGGTGTTGTAAATTACAGTACAAATACCTGGGCCCGGTTTTTCAAAAGTAATCCACTAGGATTTTGGATAAGGGATTGAATCAAATCTTGAAAATGGGTTTTTCTAAAGAAAAAACGGATTACGTAATCGGATTAGATCACGTAATCCAATCTTGGTTTTGATCCGGATCAAACCTTTAGTTTGGGTTTTTCAGACCTCTTTTGTAGGATCTGGATCACTTTGATCCAAAAAACCTGGATTAAACTGATCCCATCAGAAGGGTGGATTTAGCGTGGATTTCATGTCCAAAATGTAATGAAAACTTAAAAAATGTATTAAATAATACTATTTTTGGATCATGCAGTATCTTACGAGATACACTATTTATTCATAAGATTTTAATTTTATTTGTTCATCTGTCAGGCTATAGTGATTATTGGCTTTAACATTTTCAGTCTTTCAGTATAGGCCTACAGCAAAGTAGAAATAGCTTGGCCTCATAAAATAATCCCCCAAACAGCTGTCAAAATTGACCAAAAACAATACATTTTATTCTGTCACTAACTGATATATATATATTCATCACAATGGAAAATATTTTTGTTTTAGAATATTTATTAGTGATGCATGCAATGAAAAAAAAAATGAAAAAAAGCAGAGAATGGCAATCACTGATTTTTGAAATCACCTTCAACAATTGCAAAAAGAGACTGAAAGGGCAGAAGCACAGCTTCATCTGGCAGAGGAACAACTGACTCTGACCAAACTGCAACAAACCAAGGCCAGACTTGAGATTCGCCTCCTAAAGGCTTTGCTCAGACAAGCTGCTCTCTCCACATCAGATGAGGAAGTCTGAACTTATTGTGGAGTCTTTTTTATTTACATCTATATTTGAAACTTATTATAAATACCTCAATGTACAGTGTGTTGTAGGTCACAGATGAGCCGACTGCTGGAAGAGGATGGGGTCGGGTTTTTATTGATTTTATTTTATTTATTTATTTATTTATTTTTTAATGTGTGTTTTCATTTCAAATAAAATAAAGTTATATTGACCCCACACTGGATATTCTACTTGTTGCTCTTTACATAGGCCTATCTATCCATCTTCATTGTGATTGAGCACTGGTAATCCAGATTTAGTGATCCTGAAAAGTTCATATCCGGATCAGATTGATCCAATCCAATGTGGCTTTGAAAAACTGGATCCAAAAGTAAGCTGTATTACGTGATCACGGATTGCAAAAACAGGATTACTAAATCCGGATCAATTTTATCCGGATTAAACCTTTTGAAAAACTGGGCCCTGGAAATAAACTGCCAGTGCTCAATCTGTTATTTCACATACTTATATATACATAAGTATAACAGAATTATTAGCTTACTAGGCAGGTTAAGGTAGTTAGGCAAGTTATTGTATATTGTAGGTTTGTTCTGTAGACATCTAAAATGCCTAAAAGGGCTAATAATTTTGTCCTTAAAATAGCTTTAAAAAAATTAATAACTGCTTTTATTCTAGCTGAAATAAAACAAATAAGACTTTTTCTAGAAAAAAAAATATTATCAGACATGCTGTGAAAATGTCCTTGCTCTGCTAAACATCATTTGGGAAATATTTAAAAAAGAAAAATGAATTCAAAAGGGGGGCTAATAATTCTGACTTCAACTGTATGTGTACACCATGCATGAAAGGGTTAAAACCGACAAAGTTTTCTGTTATAATGAATACCGAACTATAAATTAGTTTTTTAGGGTAACAGTATCTCCAGCGGTAAATGAACCTCTACATGAAAAGCTACTGGTTTAAAATATTTGAATTGTTTATAAAAATAAAACATATTGTGTTCAATGAGGACTGGGGAGTTAGTTTTTACCCAGACATTTAAGAAGAACTTAATTTCAGCGGATGCCCTTCCAGCTGCAACCCATCACTGGGAAACACCCATACACACTCATTCACACACATACACTGCGAACAATTTAACCTACCCAATTCACCTATACCACGTCTTTGAACGTGTGGGGGAAACCGGAGCACCCGGAGAAAACCCACACGGTAAGAACATGCAAACTCCACACAGAATCACCACTGTAATATTTTTATCCAAGGTTATCATACCGTCAGAATTTCTGGCCCTTGTCTAGAGTGGGTGTGTCTTTAAGAAACATTAAATGGTATAGCAGTGCATTGCTAGACCTCATTGCAAAGTATTTTTTTTAAACATTTTCTAAAAAAATATTACAGTGGTGGAAAATTAATGTGACCCTGGAGTAGTTGCCAATTATTTTCAATGAAAAGGCGCTAAACTCCGCGCAAAAAGTTGCTAGATTAAGTCTCGCGTCAATTTGCATATTACTGATGTCAACATGTCCGACCATTTCTGCTTGTTTAACAGCCTATGGATAACAATGGGGTATTTTTTTATTCGCACTACGCTTTACATATGCATGTCACTATTGACCTTATTCTCCGCAGACGAGCGGGCGCTGCCATTTAAACCTTTTTGGCACGAGACTTCCGGTCTCATTCACTTCCATTCATTTTTAGACATTAAAAACTGCTCGTTTCGCTGTTTGATGTTGCAAACTGATATTTCCTTGTTATATTATTCTACTTGGTCTGTATAGTCATGCAAACATTTGTTTATAGAGCAAGTAGTTTGACCGTTTTTTGGCGTTTATTATTCCTTGTCATTTCTCCCATAGGCGACTGAAACGGAAGTTCTAAGACAATCGCGAAAACAGGCGCACTTCCGCATTTGAGAATAAGGTCAATATCAGTATAGATGTGTGGTGAATTTGCAGTAATCTCTCAGACCTAATAAACTCAGACAAGTTCCGAAACTGTCACTAAAATCTATGTGATTGTGAACAAAAACAATAAAGAATAAATAAGATTGTTAAATTTAAAACAAAAGGAGAAGCAGAAGCTGAAAAGTCAAGTTGGCAACACTTCCCTGAAATACAACAGCACTCTTATAATGCACAGGTATGTTTTTGGAAATAGAGAAATATATGGGTCAAAATACTAGATTTTTTCTTTTGTGCCAAAAATCATTAGAATAATTAATTAGGATTACGTTCAGATTAAAGATTTTCAATAGTGGCATATCTCAGTCAAATAATATCCCCATCAATGGGAAACCTGTTCAGTCAGCTTTGAGATGATGCATTCATTTCAATTTCCAAAAATTGACACTTATGAGTGGTTTTGTGCTCCACGCTGTAAAAGAATAACTTTTTTTTAACAGTTTCAGTATTTTGTGATTCATTTCTTGTTTATTTGCGGTTGTGAATTGCATTATGGGATGTTGATCTCTGCTCTGTCAACATCTGATGCTGAAAACCCATCTCTAGAGTTTAACAAAGTGACTTCAATTGACATTTTAGTAGTTTGAAGTAATAAAATGTATAAGACATTATGTTATCTAGAGAATTAAGTCTGGGAAGTAACAAAAAATGTATTGTTTGTTTATTTAAAGGGCCATGAATGATTTTGACTGCAGTCAGGCCAGCCGCCAGTTCAGAAAGAACAGTCATTCTAGCCGCAAAGGTATTTCAGCCGTCACTTATGCGCTGTGTATTACGGTAGAGAGCTTGAGATGACAAGGTCACTCTTTACACTGAAACCGGCGTCATTGAAAATTAAATGGATGTTCTTGGCTGGTAGAAGATGAACAAACAATCCTACCCAAAAGTTGCAAAATTAGCCAGATCAGATCTGCATCTCGGCCTGTAGCAGAAGCAGTAAAAGGTTGTTCAGTGTTGCTGGATGCACCATCCTGAGCGCAGGACTGCGCTAAAGCCATTTACAGTGGATTCAATAATGTTCCTCCACAAAAACACGTAGCCTAATCTTGATGAGTAAAGGGTTATAAATATTAAACCGTAAAATCATAATGTAGACAGAGTATACAGGCTAATGTTAGCATTAGGCTATTCTTTTAATATTCAGCTTCACCGTCGCCTTAAGACCAGATTGTGAAGAGAAGTAGTGAAACAAATCCCACAGAGCCTATGGGCCCTATCATACAACCGGCGCAAGACGCAATTGTTGTTTGCTAGTTTCAGCTTGGCGCAAGAGTTGTTTTGATGTTTTGCGCTACGCTGTTTAAATAGCAAATGCATTTGCGCTCATATGTGCACCCATAGGCGTTCTGGTCTAAAAAGGAAGGCGTTTTGAGGCGCATTGCTGGCGCGTTGCTATTTTGAGAAACTATAATAGATTTTTCAATAGACCAAAACAAACTCGGTCTAAAGTCCATCGCAGAGTGTGTTAGTTGTGCGCCTCGCTTACACACTGCTTAATACACAAGATGTAGAGCACTACGCAAATATCTTTACATATGAAAAAGAATTCAAATATTAAGGAAATATATAGGATATAATGAGGATATATATGATATAAATATAAAGGATTAAAATATTTAAAAATATTACATAAATATGAAAACCACTGCCTTTATGCCTTCATCTTGGGAGGCTTTTTAATTTTATTTGTGACAATATGCTTTTGTATAATGTTATTATTATTAGCAGTATAATTCATTATTCATTTATTTGTTTGCTGGAAATTAGAACTGAATTTAGAAATAGTTTTGAAACAAATATTTTCGTCTAACAAACGAAATTAAATATTTATAGGCTTATTGATGTCTGTGCATACAAGGTTTCCCTAATCACGAGAGCGAAAGTGAAAGTTAATAATTTATCTCTCGTTCTCGTGCTGCAGATGCTCTGTTTAACTGTTTTCTTGCTAGTGAAACGCTGTTTTTTCACTTACAAAGTCGTCATGTGAATAGCAAATCCGCCATGGCGCGACGCAACTGGCTCTTAAAGGGAATGGAAGATGAGGCTCTGATTGGTTTATTCTCAAAACACACCTATAACTTATTAAGAAAATAAGCTCAACCCTTTTAGATCATGCGCCACGGCGTAAAGTGGATTTTTCCATCCTTGTATTAGCAAAAGTGGATTCTGACACGCCCTGAAAACGTTTGCGCCCCGCGCTTTGACCATCAAAATAGAGCCCTTTATCTTAATTTCGTTATTGACAAATACCCGTCATAATTTAGAATTTGTTTTAATTTAATTTGTTAAGAATAACCTCTTTTCATTGGTGTGTTGGCCAGTTTAAAGGCTAAGTGTGTGTACCTAGGCTTATTTAGAGTGCTGAGATGTTACGATGTTACAGAGGACTTATTTTATTTCTTTGTTTCAACTTTCAAGTGGCCTATCGCTTATGTTTGTTACAAATAAATTATGTTAAAACATATAAACGACTCATTCTCGAAAAAAGGCAAAAGAGCTGTGTGCTTGAGCACATATGAATAATGTCGGGCTATAAACAGGTTCGGGCTTATAAATAGCTGTTAATAAAGCTGTCATGCTGCAGGCCGAATTCTGTCAGGCTCGGGGAGCTTTCACATCTGTAGTTCGCTTCATTTGGTCTGCACCAAGGGTAATAAATGATACATTGTTGCATCTTCTGCCGTCTTTGGGTCGTTTTCACACCACACTGCTGGCTTTGGTCCGAACCAGTTGAAACGAACCAAAATGCAGTCATCTGACAAAATCCACATCTCTCATTGGCCAGATGTTGCTGAACATATTTCCTAAACTGCTTATTGATTGGTCAGAATTCACGTGCGGGAAAATGCCAATGAACTCCCGCAAGTGAACAAAAACGGCAGACAAAAAATTTCGCTTTTTACTATGAAGGGACGACTGCGCTGGATAATTGTATCCCTGCTTTAGAGAATGAAGCGCGGCTGCGGCTGGAAAACAGGGTTTTACTGCATCGCGCGTCACTTCAGGAGGAGACGTGAATTAATTTAGCTAAACTGCAACATGCTCATCTTGCGGAAATATTACCAACTAGGGCTGTGCAATTAATCGAAAATCCGATTTCGATTATAGCTTCTAACGATTATGAAAAACCATTAATCGAGATATACGATTATTGCATCATATACCAAAAGCGCGAAAGACCGCATGCTTATGTGTGTGTGCAACACGCGCACACATTTAAGCACGCGGTCAGCATTCGGTCTCATTCGCACACTGAGATGAGCAGATGAGCGCAGACATCTAAAGTTATCTTAACGCGAGCGATTTACTGGTCAAATAGGTGTCAAAACGCAGTGATTAGTGATTATTCATATTAACCCTCATTTGTGTAATAAACAAACGAGTTGAGAATCAAAAGACACGTGAAAGAGAAACCATTAAAGTGACAGTGTGAAATGCTGCTGCCTGTTTTATCATTAATCAAACGACGAGAACATCCCTCACTGCTCTTGACTGAAGGATTTTTGTAGCTAAAGTGTTTTTCTTAGGGTGAAGATGCTTAAAGCACAGTTTGTTTCATATTTTTATTCTATTGTATTTATTTCTCTTTCCTTTGCAGGGTGGAAAATACCTGTATATATACAGTTGAAGTCTGAATTATTAGCCCTCCTGAATATTAGCAACCCTTTTCCTCCAATTTCTTTTTTCAAGATTTTTTTTTTACTTATTTCTGAATATACTAGTTTTAATATCTCATGTCTAATTACTGATTTCTTTTATCTTTGCTATGATGACAGCACATAACATTTTACTAGATGTTTTTCAAAATACAAGCATTCAGATTAAAGTGCAGTTCAAAGACTTAATTAGAGTAATTAGGCAAGTCATTGTATAACAGTAGTTTCTTCTGCAGACAATCAAAAAATATATTGCTTAAGGGGGCTTATAATATTGACCTTAAAATGGGTTTCAAAATATTTAAACCTGCTTTTATTCTTGCTAAAATAAAACAAATAAGACTTTCTCCAGAAGAAAAGAATAGAGGAAATACTGTTAAAATTCCTTGCTCTGTTTAACATAATTTGGTAAATAGTTATTTTAAAAAACTAAATTCTCAGGAGCGCTAATAATTTTGACTTCAACTGATAATCGTTTTGAATAATCGTGATTACAATTATGACCAAAATAATCGTGATTATGATTTTTTCCAAAATCGAGCAGCCCTATTACTAAGGGTGTCACGATCTTCCAAATCCTCGATTCGATTGCATTTTCGATTCTAAAGTCACGATTCGATTCGATTTTTGATTATGAATAATTAATTAATTAATAACCAATTCATTATTTGTAGCCTACTGTTTAAACTACCTGACCTGCATGGTCTTTGTTTTACCCATAAACAAATCATACAGTAAATGAATAAAGGCAAGATACACACATAATAACCACCTGTCAATCACTTTTTTCTGCGGGACTCGTGAATAGGCAGTGATCTGTGTCGTTATAATGGCGTCGGTAAAAAAAGACGCACAACCAACAGAAACCAGCCAACAGTATCTGAGGTGTTCGCTAAAATGACTAAGTACAAGTGAGTGAAAGATTGAAGCAGTCCTCTGACTGCCTGAACCTGCTGTCTCGAGCGGCTGTGTGTGTGCGTCTGTGTGTGTCAGAGGTAGAGAGGAAGGAGGGCTGCTCAGAAATGCTACACGCCACTGTGGATGTCAAATCGTTGTCGTTCTAAAATGCCATTTAAAAACAAAGACAGTGTAAACAGGGCCTGAGTGTGTACTTTTCGCGAGCGGATTTGCAACGGGGGCGGGCGGAGGATCGCGATGCCGGTGTTGTCTATCGGACAAACCGTACGTAATATGTACATATCAGAGCAAAACTGTGTTTTTTTTGTCGACAACACAAACGTTGTCAACATAACTCACTGGAAATCCAAAATGCTTACACACTTCATTGAAAGAGGAGAGGGTTTAAGTTCTGTCGACGGGTCTCCTGCTTCAGCAGTTTAACAAGCACTTCAACAAGCCTGTTTTTTCCCGCTTGGCAAGACAAGCTGACGTGACATGGGGGCATGGCAGCATCGACGATTCTATTTTTTGATTCGATAATCGAAATTGAGCATAAATTTAGATCGATTTCGATTAAAAATCGAAATCGTGACACCCCTACCTTTTACCAACGATCCCTCAACTAATGTTTCCCCCCTCTCTCTCTCTCTCTCTCTCTCTCTCTCTCTCTCTCTCTCTCTCTCTCTCTCTCTCTGTTGGTAAAATGCTGTCAACAAATATTTTTCCTCCATATCCCATAATGCACAGCGCATCTGCCTACCGCAGCTGAATTAATCCAAAAGGTGCAGTACTTTTTGTGGCTTGACCTGTTTTAGTACGGATCATATTCTCACAACAAACGAACTGCACCAGGGTTCGTTTGAAAGCGTACCATGCCCACCTCTTCAAGCAGGTCTCGGTACGCTTATTTGGTCCGCTTTTGGTGCGCACTCTGCATTCACACCCGCCCAAACCAACCGCACCAAGAGGGAAAACGAACTCTAGTGCGATTCAATCGAACTAAATAAGGCAGGTGTGAAAGCACCCTCGGGCACTATCCGGCTAGTTTTTATGGCTCGATTACAGCTCTATAGTGCATGGACAAAACAGTTGCATAATAATACTGGAACTAATGGAAAAGCACATCAGAAGCCTTCAACTCTGATTAAAATATTTATTTTCCCAATAGTGAACATAAATATATTTTATATACTTTCCAAAATATGTGTTTACTTTATTATAAATAAAGTTTAGTGTCGGGAAACAAAAATAAAGTGTCAGGGGGTGGCGTCAGCGGCACCCGCATCCCTCCACCACCATGTCCTGGTAGTTTTTTAAGATGACCCGCTCGTACTCGTCCAGATATAGCAGAGAAACCGGACTGAGGTCAGTGGGCACGCAGCAGGCTCGGGGAATGTTGCTGTTCACCGAGTTCACCAGTGTCTGCACGATAGCGTGGTTAGTGGAGTTCAAGTGGTCCGCCAGTGGAAACGGGCACTCGCCCTGGCAGTAGAATGCATGGTAACCCGGCGGCGCCACAATCCAGTCATTCCAGCCTACGTCGCTGAAGTCCACGTACAGGGAATGTCTCCTGCAGTTTGCTTTATGCTTCTTTCTCTGCTTATTATTCCTCGCTTGTCGTTTTTCACGAGAATGCAGCACGTTTCCCTTTCCATCGTGGCTGTAGGTCACCAAAAGCGGCCTCATTTGAGACCACGTGTCCTCATTGTTGTGAAGGGACCGACTTACGCGCACATGTTTTCTGGAGTCTTGATCTGGGTGTGATATTTCCACCAATATCCCATGGTTAGGGTGTCCGTCTGTGGTCCACTTTAATACAGCAGGAGTTACGTCAAAGCTCTCCCATTTGCTCAAGCTGTGTTGAACAAGCCTGGTGTCCAAGAGTCTAGTGATGGGCTCCTGAAGAGAACCGGACGGCCTGATGATTTCGTGAACGTTAATGCGGTGAAATCCCGCACTTGCGTTGTTTAGCGAACTCACGATCTGCTCTCTGAAAACGCGCAGCTCTGCTGACGTCACCAACTCCTCGTCTGGGATGGAGGTCAGGTTGAAGAGGAACCGCTGCGTCGTCCTAACACTGGAGCTGGACAGATCTTCTGTAGATTCTGGATCCAGTTTGCATTGGGGGAAAAAAAGAAAGGGAAAAGGATTATGGGAAGATGTGGCTGTCTGGATCAATGCCAGTAGTTTGTACTGTGTCAAACTTCTTGTTGTTTACACTCATTGACAGGGTGAGACTTTTACTGGACATGCTGCTCTTTAAAATGCTTAATAAGTGATAAGTTATCAGCGTTACTAAAGCACAACATGATTACTTAAGAGGTGGTAAACTAACAAAACAGGAGATGTCATGCATTTTAAGTTTAACCTGAAATCTATTATGGAAACAACATTTTAAATAGGCGGTTCATTCCGCTGTGGCAACCCCTGATTAATAAAGGATCTAAGCTGGAATTAAAATGAATGAATATTAAATAAAGATATCTTTTAAAATGACATCAGCAAAACAAGTACTTAAAGGATTGATGTTTAATAATGCTATTAATCTTTTATTGGGTGAAGAACCATATATGGTCACTTCATTGACATTGATTACAATATATATAAATAATTTAAGCCATAAATGTCTTCAAAAGTCAATCGGGTGATTATTTAAATAAGTACCCTATAAATAATAAAATAATTATAGCTTAAATTAAAAGAAAAATAATAAGTACTGTAGGTACAAAATTAGAAAAAAAATCAAAATAATTATTTACATTAATTATTTTTAATTATTTAATAAAAGTAATAATTAAAAATCCACCTATAACATTATAACTTGCATATAGACTGTAAAACCTGAAAAGTCAAGGTAACAAACCATTTGAGGAAACCTGATTGCAACAAACCATTTAAGTTCAAAAACTAATGCTAATGAGTGCTGTGAACTTAATCCATTTGAGTAAACAAAGCAATATAAGCACAGTAAAACCTAATAAATGAAGAGAACTCAAACCAACTGTGTACTGTAAAACCCAATAAGTTAAGGCAACTCAAATCGGTAAAGACTACAAACCATTTGAGTTAAACTAATCAATACATGTATAAGTACTGTGAACTTACTCCATTTAAGTTGAAGTTATGAGATATTTAATGAACTGATTACACTGTAAAACCCAACAGTCAACTTTATCAAATGTAATGAGTGAAATCGACTGACAGTTACTTCTACTCATTTTGAACTCAGTGTTAAAGGTATTGAGTTCATTAAATACCTTATTACTTCAACTTAAATGGAGTAAGTTCACAGTACTCATATACATTAGTTTAACTCAAATGTTTGTAGCAATCGGTTTCTTCAAATGGTTTAAGTTGCCTTAACTTATTGGGTTTTACAGTACTCAGTTGGTTTGAGTTCTCTTCATTTATTGGGTTTTACTGTGCTCAAATTGCTTCGTTTACTCAAATGGAGTATGCTCAAAGCACTCATTACACTGTAAAACCCCAAAAGTCAAGGTAACTCAAACCATTTAAAAAAAAAACTGATTCCAACGAACCATTTAAGTTCAAAAACTAATGCTAATGAGTGCTGTGAACTTAATCCATTAGAGTAAATGATGCAATTTGAGCACAGTAAAACCCAATAAATGAAGAGAACTCAAATCAACAGAGTACTGTAAAACCCAATAAGTTCAGGCAACGTTTGAGGAAACCGATTGCAACAAACCATTTGAGTTAAAAAAAAATAAATAACTTGTCTATATGAGTACTTTGAACTTACTCCATTTAAGTTGAGGTAACGAGGTATTTAATAAACTCAATACCTTCAACACTGAGTTCAAAACTCTTTACAAATGAGTAGAAGTAACTTTCAGTCAATGTTGAGTTCACTACACTCATTTCATTAAAGTTGACTGTTGGGTTTTACAGTGTAGGAATAAGTGTTCAAAAGTCTTAACCCCCAGCAAAACATTTTTTTCTGCTAATTATTTAGATGAGGACCATATAAAGGGTAAAAAAAATAACTACTATTAATATAACTTCAATGATGAGTTGTTTATTATTATTTCTGTATCAGAAATCAGAAGTTAGTCAGAAAATATAAAAGGTAAATAGTAAAATAAAAGTAATAAATACGAATAAGTATGAAATCCACCTTTAACATGCATTACACTGTAAAACCCAAAAAGTTAAAGCAACTCAAACCATTTAATTTCAAAAACTAATGCTAATGAGTACTGTGAAATTAATACATTTGAGTAAATGAAGCAATATAAGCACAGTAAAACACGATAAATGAAGAGAACTCAAACCAACTGAGTACTGTAAAAAACCAATAAGTTAAGGCAACTCAAACCGTTTGAGGAAACCGATTGCAAAAAACCATTTAAGTTCAAAACTAATGCTAATGAGTACTGTAAACTTAATCCATTTGATTAAACGAAGCAATGAGAACAGTAAAACCCAATAAGGTAAGGCAACTCAAATAGTTTACAACAGACCATTCGAGTTAAAAAAAACTAATCTATACGAGTACTGTGAAATTACTTCATTTAAGTTGAATGAGGTATTTAATTAACTCATTACCTTCAACGCTGAGTTCAAAACTCTTTTCAAATGAGTAGAATTAACTTTCAGTCAATTGAGTTCACTAAACTCATTTTATTAGATGAAGTATACTGTTGGGTTGTATACTGTAGGAATAAAAGTGTTCAAAAGTCTTAACCCCCAACAACACTTTTTTTTTCTGCTGATAATTTAAATGAGTAGGGTAAAAAAATGAACTACTATTAATATTACTTCAGTTATTGTTTTTATTATTATTTCTGTATCAGAAATCGGAAGTTAGTCAGAGAATATAAATGGTAAATAGTAAAATAAAAGTAATAAATATGAATAATAAGTATTAAATCCACCTGTAACATGCATTATAAATAAACAAAAACAACAGACTGCCATTTCCTGATCAATCAGTCTGTAGATAATCTCAGTCCCTGTCAGGCATGAAGGATACAGCAGATAAGGAGGGGAAAAAAGGAATTTGGAGAAGTTTCTAGAGAAGTAAACACTTGCTTACCATCATGGTGGAAGCTCCTGATAGTGTTGGCTCTGCTGGCGGATCTCTCGGAGCCTTTCCCTAAGTGAGCTCTGGGTCTGCTAACCTGCTCTGCGTTCACGGAGTGCGCCGAGTACAAGTCCAGCATGTATTGAGGAACCACTGCGGAGCTGCTGGGAGTGGGTCTGTGCTGGAGCCCAAACATGCTCAGAAGCCGAAGTTCAAACGCGTGCAGGACGTCCGGAGACAGAGAGGACCGGCCGACCTGAGGAACGAGTCCACTGGAGCCCGCAAAAAACACCTGAGTGACCATCAGAACCATTAGCGCGGCGGTGGACGAGACCATGATGATCTCTGCAAACCGGACAGATCACTGACGAAGGAGATCAGACGGGCTCAGGCCAGGAGATGAGAGCTTATATTGCGTTTTTGATCGAGCCATTGCGAGTCTTTTGGAGGATCCTTCATCAGAGCCGCTGTGAGGAGCGCGACCATCCGGATACAAGAGGGTCTTCCATGAACTGATGTGAAGTTGGTTGCGCACATCCAGACTTTCTCCTTAATAATATAAGTGCAGTTTGATAAAAGGGGAGATCATATTAGCAGCCAATGACTACTCATAGTTCACAGTCCACTAAATAGTTTTGAAGTCATACTTGCGATTTCAGACTGAATATGCAAATATAAATAATATGTCAATATGGTAAACAATATTAAAATGAACCAATGTGCGAATATAAAACCAACTTGATGTTCCAGAAGGCGAAGCCTGTCATAATGCTAGTTTCAAAAGTGACCAAAAGCACCAGCGTATGCTCTTTCAGCGAAGTAAGTGTTCACACATCAGAGATTTGGTCTCTTCAGATCCGGTTAAAACTCCAAACGCGTGTTTGTTGATCTCCAGTTTGCGGCGCGATGGAATCCAATGCGGTCTGAAGGGGTCTTCATAAAAAGTTGATCCTCTTTCATAATTCCCATCTTCAAAATTTCAGCAAAGAAAAGGGCTGTTTATCTGGTGGAAAACAGTGGGAGATTTCCACAGGAACGCCCGACTCTTCTTGCACATTCATCCGTCACACTGATAAAGCTGTAGGTGTTTTGTTTGTTGAGGTAAAACCGAGGAAAGCACAGGTATGGAAGTGCTGTTGAAAAGAGCAAGCGTTTGTTGGCTTGAAGAGAGCGAAACGCGAGGCTTTGGGTACGCGTGTGTCCTTTACGCACTGCGCGCAAGTCTCTCCCTCTCTTTCTCTCCTCGTGTGTCTTTATGTTTAACTCTCTGATGTCACTACAGAATTCATCAGCTCTGGACACGAACGGGTTCATGTGGTTAAACGCTCTTTTGGAGAGCTCAGAGATCTTCTAATTATGTAACTGGAGGGGGGAAACTTAAGGGAAGTTTATGGTTGACCAATATCGTTTATCAAGTTTAATAAAACACATGCAGACCTTATATGTCTTTAAGCGTTTCATTAAATTAATCCGTAACACTGTCACTTTAATGTGATTTGACATTATATTTAGATCCTGGACGATCATTAACTAAGTTTAGTCGAGGACGCTCACTGCTACACAGCGCTCATATTCAGAGCCAGTGCGCCAACCTGTGGAGAACAGAAGCTACAACGCGTGAAGTTACAGTGTTAGATTCATTACTTTAGTAAGTTTCTCACGAGTGAAACTCGTTTATTTGATGACATAATATTTTTAAATGGCAGTAAATGCAATTAAATAACGTTGTAGCGCACACACTCAAATCGAAATCGATCTGTGTAACAGCTACAGTTATACGAGACAATATAAAAAGTAATGCATTAAATAGAAGAGCATAAATGTCGCACCATATATATATATATATATATATATATATATATATATATATATATATATATATATATATATATATATATATATATATAGTGCATGATCCATGTATAATACTTGAAGTTTTCTTCTTTTTTAAATATTTCCCAAATAATGTTTAACAGATCAAGGAAATTTTCACAGTATGTTTGATAATATTTTTTCTTCTGGAGAAAGTCTTATTTGTTCTATTTTGGCAAGAATAAAAGCAGTTTTTAATTTTTTCAAAACCATTTTAAGGTCAAAATTATTAGCCCCCTTAAGCTCTATTTTTTCAATAGTCTATACAGAACAAACCATCGTTATACAATAACTTGCCTCATTACCCTAACCTGCCTAGTTAACCTAATTAACCTAGTTAAGCCTTTAAATGTCCCTTTAAGCTGTATAGAAGTGTCTTGAACAATATCTAGTCAAATATTATTTACTGTCATCATGGCAAAGATACAATAAAGTCAGTTATTAGAAATGAGTTATTAAACTATTATGAATGGAAATGGTGAAAATATCTGCTCAGATAGATGTTTCTAATCGTTATCTAGTAGTATGCTAGTTGGAGGTTGATCAACTGGTTCAGGTGAGTCTAATTGGGGTTGGAGCTAAACTCTGCAGGACACCAGCCTTCCAGGACCATGTTTGGACATCCCAGTGTTAAAGAAAAATATTTAATACAATTTAAAAAAAAAATGCTGAACAAAGAAAAATGAAGAGAAGCAAATATTAAACAAACAAATAAATAAATAGACAAAAATGTTGTACGTTATAATTTATTTTTGCAATACTTACCTTGAACTTAATTGTATTGTCTTGCAATTTCTTAATAGGTTTGATGACTGTAATATTATTTTAATAAATATATTTGTTTATTAGATCTGTTTTGCTTAAATGCACCAAAATACATTGCCTGAGAAATTGATAAAAAAATATTCATTTTCAAAATGCGATGCACATAATTATGCTGAGCACTGTATATATATATATATATATAAATATTTATTAGGAGAACATTGTAAACAATGCAAGGAACACAATTCATGTTGTCGCAAAACAAATTGATTTAGGGTGCTTTCACATCTGTGAATCGATTTAGTTACATTGTTTCTCAAAGTTACAAAGTTTCTAAACGATCCAAAAGAGCTAAAACAAGTCACATAAGAGTATCACTGGTTTGCGGGCATCCGGGAGTCTCTGTGCAAGAGACTCACGAAACTTTCGGGAGACTTGGGATGTTGGGAATGACCTCCCGCCCTACTCATAATTCTCACTTCATATAGCTGTATGCCTATTACATATCCATAAAACACTGTGATACAACTGGACTCGGATCATATCGCTTTCTCACTCCAATCAATCCACTCCCGAGTTCATTTCAGTCAAGTCGAAACCACCTCATTAAAGTGATCTCGGAGCGATTGTTTTGGTGCAGATCTGAGCGCGATTGATGGATTCACATATGCTAAACGAACCGCGCTAACTGGGCAAACGAGACCGGTTCTGAAACAAAAGTCTAGGTGTGACAGCACCCCAAGTTAACTTAAATTTATTTGAATTGAACAACATTTTTTTTTTAAATTAATTAAGTTGTACCAATGAAATTTCAAGGATTGTGTTGTTTCAGCTCATTTTAACTAAGTTAAAAAAATATTGAGTGGATTTAGAGGTCTTTACTTATGAACTTTTCCTATTTTTATGGTATGTACACCATAATTCAAAAACTTATTCTGTATTCAACGGTTTAAGAACAGCTGACATTTATGTAATTCTTTAGTGTAGGAATTTCATCTGGCTAACACTTTGTTTTGGTCCATTTGAGTATTAGTAGACTGTCTGCTTAATATCTGCTGATACTGCTCCTTCAACAGACATTTAACTGACTATAAGAAACTTTCCAAGCACACGTCAACTTAAACAACCCCACCTTAATGGTCTACTTATAATCGTATGAGAATTAGTTGGCTTTTCAAGAGTTCACACTTAGATAATGCTTGACTTTTTTAGCAGGTTTGGCATGCTGTCCCGAGAGAGAACCCTGAGCTCAAAGAAAGATGAGCCCAAGGCTCCCGCCTGGTCAATGAGCATTAGGAGGGATACAAGATCAGGTAGTTCTCGATAACTTCCCAAGAATAGACCGCTAATTTCAGATAATAGGTGCTTGTGACTAACTTTTTGTTGCATGTTTTTTTGTGTGGGAGGAGACCGGAGTACCCGGGAAAAACCCACGCGAGCACGGAGAGAACATGCAAACTCTGCACAGAGAGTGCCGATTGGCTCACCTAGTGTTAAACCAACAACCTCCTTTCTGTGGGGTACCAGTGCTAGCACTGAGCCACCATGTCACCCAAACCAATTGAGGAGGAGGGAGAAGGGACAGATGAGGAATGAAGTTTAAAGCTGCGGTCACACTAGAGTTTGTGTGTGCAAAATTCTGTCGTACGGTGCTGCGAAAAGGGGCGGGATTAAACAAGATTTTTAGACATTAAAAAAAGCGAGCGATTGCTCCATATTTTAAATTCATGTCCAGAGAGGTCTTGTTTTGATTCTCGATTAGTCTCGCTGTCAAGTGATGCAATTTCGCAGGTTAAGCTGCGGTCACACTGGACTTGTCTCCCCATAGACTTCCATTCATACGCACGCGAATGAGTCAGACCGTAAACGCAGCGTCATGTGTCAAATTTCGTAGGTTGCTGCGGTGCAAAGTTCAGGTTTGGTGAACTCTGACCAGCAAAATCACATCAGTTGACTGCGTGAGACCAATCAAGGATCAAAACGTGACCTCTCTGGACAGAAATTTAAAACATGGAGCAATCACTCGCTTTTTAATGCCTAATAATCTTGTTTATTCCCCCCCCCCTTTTCGCAGCGCCGCACGACAGAATTTTGCACACACAAACTCTAGTGTGACTGTAGCTTATAGATGCCGTCACACTTGACTTTTCTTCACATAGACTTCCATTCATACGCACGCGAATACATCAGACTGAAAATGCAGTGTCGTGTCAAATTTCGTAGGTTGCTGCGGTGCAAAGTTCAGCCTTGGTGAACTCTGACCAGCAAAATCGCATCACTTGACTGCGTGAGACCAATCGAGGATCAAAACAAGACCTCTCTGGACAGAAATTTAAAACATGGAGCAATCGCTCGCTCTTTAATGCCTGATAATCTTGTTTAAACCTGCCCCTTTTCACAGCTCTACACGACAGAATTTCACATCATCAAACTCTAGTGTGACCCCAGCTTTAGAGTTCACAAAGCTTGAACTTTGCACCGCATCGAAACTTAACGCATGACCCTGCGTTTCCGGTCTGACGTATTAGGGTGCGTATGAATGGAAGTCTATGTGAAGAAAAGTCAAGTGTGATGGCAGCTATAAGCTACAGTCACACTAGAGTTTGTGTGTGCGAAATTCTGTCGTGCGGCGCTGTGAAAAGGGGCGGGAATAAACAAGATTATCAGGCATTAAAAATTTAAATTTCTGTCCAGAGAGGTCACGTTTTGATCCTCGATTGGTCTCACGCTGTCAACTAATGCGATTTTGCAGGTCAGAGTTCATTAAGCTTGAACTTTGCACCGCAGCAACCTACAAAACGTAACGCATGACTCTGCGTTTCCGGTCTGACGCATTCGCGTGTGCATGAATGGAAGTCTATGTGAGGAAAACCCCAGTGTGACCGCAGCTTTAACTGGATATTTATATTAAATTTGCAATGATCCGATTGGCTAGTTAGTGATTAATGATCAACTGTAGTCACTCCCATCATGTGCTCCTCTCAAACTAGTTTGTGAAACTTCACTTAGATGCAATGTTGTAGCGCTGCCACATAATTGAGGTATGCTTTCTGTTATGTTCATTAAATGTGTGAATAGGCCTGGCAGTAAAGCATACTCACGGTTCTTAAAGCTCCGAATATACAAATGAGTAATGGACTTTTATTTTAGATTCTTTATTTTGAAGGGATGAGGTGAGGTGAATGTATCGGTGTTCTATTTCCTGTTCTGTTGATCTTTTACTATATATACACATTCACATAACATACTCAAAGTGAGTGAGGCTTCGTGAAACAGTCGAAGCAAATGTGTCGAAGCTTCGAAACGTTTCGAAACCTCACTCTACAGTGACATCTAGTGGTCATTTTTTAATGTATTGCACTGAAACAGCTTCAGCAAAGAACGATTGAACAAATTGAGGCATTAAACCCAACTTTGTACACAAAGTCCTCAAGTAACATAGTACAGTGGATAAGGTGTCCGACTTCCATGCAGGGTTAGTAGGTTTCAAGGCCAGTCTGTCGCAGTTGTTTTGAAATGCTTTAAAATCAATTGGTACTGCTTTGCTCTTGTATCGTTTTGTTTCAACATTGGTCTGATATCCGAATAAACAATTTGTGAATAAATATGTCTTGTTTTTGTCTTAAAACAGGGTTGTTGCTAGATCAAAAACGGTGGCCTGAAGTTATCAAGAATTATTTATATTATTCATTAAATTTCCCATTTATTGTATTTTATTAATGTCTACCCTAACCCTAAACCCAACCATCATTTTACAGTGTTACAAAAATGATGCTAAATTGATGGCATAACTGTAGCTGTATCCTATTTAGGCTACACAAAACAGAAACATGATTAAAATACATAAAACCATGATTTCAGAGTATTTGTACAAGTTGGGATTCGAACCCAAAACATCATGCAAAGCACATAATAATTTAGCAAATACACAGTCCTCTAAGCCATATGAGACAGAGACTGATCGAAGACGTTGGCAGTCAAATGACGATTCGCAAGGTCTCGAAACGTTTCTAAGCTTATCGATGCTTTGAATCGCTTTAGTCACGTGACTAGGTGTTTCGAAACACTTTAGTCACGTGACTTGAGTGCTTCGGATCATGCTTCGGTGCAGTGTTTCGAAACACTTGCGCTTCGGGATCTCGACACTGTGTCAAAACACCAGTTTCACGTCAGCCATCCCTAGTCAGAGGAGCACATGGAGTAAGAGTTTGCCAAGGTCTACCTTTTTTCTTGTTTTCGTGTGCGAAGGACAATCATTTGTGTGGATTTTTTGCCTTTTTAGACTTGTTAGTCATTCAAGTCTGAAGTAAAGACTATCCTAAGAGTAGTGGTGGCCAAAGCGAGGCTTCGTGAAACACTGAAACAGTCGAAGCAAATGTGTCGAAGCTTCGAAACGTTTCGAAACCCCACTCTACAGTGACATCTAGTGGTCATTTTTTATGTATTGCACTAAAACAGCTTCAGCAATGAACAGTTGAACAAATTGAGGGATTAAGTCACACTTTGTATACTGAATCCTTAAAGTAACATAGTATAGTGGTTAAGGTGTCAGACTTCCATGCGGGGTTCATAGATTTCGAAGCCAGACTATGACAGTTGTTTTGAAATGCTTTAAAATCAATTGGTACTGCTTTGCTCTTGTATCGTTTTGTTTCAACATTGGTCTGATATCCGAATGAACAATTTGTGAATAAATATGTCTTGTTTTTGTCTTAAAACAGGGTTGTTGCTAGATCAAAAACGGTGGCCTGAAGTTATCAAGAATTATTTATATTATTCATTAAATTTCCCATTTATTGTATTTTATTAATGTCTACCTAAAGCCATCCATACTGTAAAAATATTTATTATTGTTTTACAGTGTTACAAAATGATGCTAAATTGATGGCGTAACTGCAGCTGTATCCTATTTAGGCTACACAAAACAGAAACATGATTAAAATACATAAAACCATGATTTCAGAGTATTTGTACAAGTCGGGATTCGAACCCAAAACATCATGCAAAGCATAAGATCAATAAGCAAACACACAGTCCTCTAAGCCTTATGACACAGAGATTGTTTGATGACCTTGGCAGTCAAATGAGGATTCGCCAGGTCTCGAAACGTTTCTAAGCTGATCGATGCTTTGAATCGCTTTAGTCACGTGACTAGGTGTTTCGAAACACTTTAGTCACGTGACTTGGGTGCTTCGGATCATGCTTCGGTGCAGTGTTTCGAAACACTTGCGCTTCGGGATCTCGACACTGTGTCGAAACATCAGTTTCACGTCAGCCATCCCTACCTAAGAGGACACTTGCAACTTAAGATGGTACAATTATCTGGACTCAAATTTTTCGGGTGAGAACAATTCATTTTGCATATACTCTCATCTACGGACTTTGGACTTTGCACATATAAATACATACACACTTACCCTCACTCACCATTTTTGTATTATATTATTGTATAAATGTTGTTTGTGTTTTTGTTTCATTGTTAGGACTTGTTCTGAGACATTTGTGGTTCTATTACATAAACTATCTCTCAATCCATGATAAAATTTGAATACAGAAACTAGAGAATTGAACCAGATCTTTTATTTTTTTCTTGTGTATCCCGTTGATTTAAAGACGAGTGTTACAATGTAACCAAGTTTAACAAACGGACCGTCAAAATAAAGTGACCTTCATTTGTCTTCATAAAACCTTCAAACATGCATCAGTTTTATGTATATACTTTGTAAATGAAAAAAAAGGAATCCCATAGTAAAAGTTTTTATTATTACATTACAATGAATTATAAAAAGTTACTTTAACAGCATCTACATGCACATTCTCTGCATCTAAAAAGAAGCCTAATTTTGCATTAATCCACACCTAAAAAAAGAAAAATTGTAATAAACAAATTGTGCATTTAAAAATTAAGTCATGTTCATCTGCATCCACACTCATCCACCACCATGTCTTCATAATGTCTGAGCACCACATTATCATTATTGTCATAGTAGAGCATGGAGATGGGGGACAGTTTGATGGGAACGCAACAGGGCTGAGGTGTTCCTTTAGGATCAAACGAATGGACCAGCGTCTGCAGGATAGCATGGTTAGTCCCATTCAAACTCTCGCTCAGAGGAAAAGGACACTCTCCATGACAATAATTAGCTAAATATCCCTGAGGTGCAATGATCCAATCCTGCCAGCCTACATCTTTGAAATCAATATAGAGCCTTCTGGGTTTGCAGACGTTACTGGGAGTAACGGGGAGGTAATATGAAGCACTTCTCTTCCTTCTGGACCTGCACTGAAGTGGGTTTAATGAAACTACTACTAGAGTGGCATGTATATCTGGGATTTGAACATACGCGTGATCATGAAGCATGTTGTTTAAATGCATGACCTGCAATTCTAACTGCATGCCAAAGTTTTTCTCCGGTTTCCTCCAGGATTGGGCCAGATTGGTCAGGTTGACCAGCACTGAAGCGTGAGCTCCAGGACTGAGCGTTTGAGATTGGAGGAGTTTTCGGCTGGATTCATGCGTTACTCCCTTCAGTGTGGTTTTTAACACTCTGTACAGGTCGACGCTGAACACATGCGGGCCCAGGAGAAGCAGATCCTGTTTGAACTTCATTTCCAGCTGCGCCAACGAGAGTTGCTCAACCTCCTCCAGCACAGACATGTTGAAAAACAGATGCTTTCGCACACAGTTAAAGCTGTGGACGGCCGGCGCTGATATCAGACTACCTGTTTGAGAGAAACACATAACAAAACGTTTAATAATGCAACAGGTTTATTTGTAGAAAGTGTTCATTTAAACCAATAGTTTAAATAGAAATGTAAAGGTAACCCTGCTAAAAAAATCCAGCTTAAATCAGCCTAGGCTGGTTGGCTGGTTTTAGAGGGGTTTTGGCCACTTCCAGGCTAGTTTCCAGCCATTTCCAGCCTGGTCTTAGCTGGTCAGGCTGGAAAATAACCAGCTACATCCAGGTAAAACCAGCTTGACCAACCTGTTTTAAGCTGGACATAGCTGGTTTTGGCTGGGTTCCCAGCCTGGCTAGGCTGGTCAAGTTGGTTTTAGCTGGATTTAGCTGGTCATTTTCCAGCCTGACCAGCTAAGACCTGGCTGGAAACCAGCCTGGAAGAGGACAAAACCCCTCTTAAACCAGCCTGGTTGACCAGCTAAAACCAGCCAACCACCCTAGGCTGGTTTAAGCTGGATTTTTCAGCAGGGAACAGTTATATGTACTCACCTTTTAACTTGGTTCAACAATTGTGCGTATAGGTGACACGTATTACACCTTTAATTAAAGCCACGCTCAGCATGAACTTCACCCCATAGACTTCTATTCATACGCATGCGAATGCAACAGACCAGACACGCAAGCTCATGCGACAAGTTATGCAGCGGTCACACTAGAGCAGGGGTGGCCAACCCTGTTCCTGGAGAGCCACCTTCCTGCAGATTTCAGTTGCAACCCATATCAAACACGCCTGCCTGTAATTATCACGTGGTGTCCAGGGGCCTCATGTACGAAGACTTCCGTGGAAATCTTACTAAAACATTGCGTACGCACAAAGCTGTTAATGTGCGTACGCAGAAAAAAATTCAGATGTATGAAACTGCGTACGCCGAATCTCACGCATATTCTTTTGTACATCCGAATGAACGTGAAACTGAGCGCAACATGCACGAGCACAAAACCCCTCCCTGCCTCCTCCCCCGTATGAATATACTAATGACTATGCTAATGGAAAAACCCAACGAAAAAGCAATGTCAAAAGCAAGCAAAAAGAGAAACTTTGAACAGAATGTGAAATGGAGGTGCTGCTTTCGGAGGTAGACCGGAGAAAAGCTGTGTTATTTGCAAGTTTGTTCTCCGGAATTAACAACAAAAGAAAAAAAATAGAGTGGGGAGAGTTTAGCTGATGCGGTCAACACAGTTGGGTCTGAACATCGCACTGAGTGCATTAAAAAAAAGATATAGAGTGGTTTATATCTGTAAAGTGTTGCAGTACCCTAAACAGTCTCAGTGGTGCGCTCGTAAGACGCATGTGATCATGAATTGACACGTTCGAGCATGAACTCGGCTTGAATCCAGCGTCTGATGAACTCCTTTTTTTTCCCCGCTACATATCAGATTTTGCCAACTATTTATCACGAGAAAGATAAGTAGGAATCATCAATAAGTTTGTGCATCATATTTTATTTGCACATTTATTGAATGGAAATGTTTCTGATTCACGTATGCAAATTCATCTTCAGATAGTGTCTTTATAGCAATGTGCGTGCAGTAGATAGCTCAGATTACATTGGGAAAACTTTATTTAAGCTTTAATGTTTAGCTGGTGAACTGTATGGTATGGAAACCTTATATACCTGCTAGATGAACCCGTCTCATACAGCTGCCATTGCAAGGCTCAGACACTTTGTAGAGAGGAATTTAACACAACTGCCTCTAGGAGTCGCCAATGGAAATAAAACAGACACGCACAAAAAATGTGCGTACGCCAGCCATGAAGCTGCCGTGGAGCTGCACACATTCCCACGTTCAGTTCATTGTTAGTAAATCCAAACGTAAGTGATTCTGAGCGTGAAACCTGGCATACAAAGTTTTTGTGCGTACGCAGCGTTGATACATGAGGCCCCTGGTCTTAGTTAATACGCTTATTTCACGCTGCCGCCATTTTAAAGAACCAAAGCGAGGCTGCGGTGGGAAGAAACCCGGAAGTATAGGTCCAGCACTGTAAACATTGCAGTAACATGCCGTGTACTATAAACCTCCAGCTGTTGCCGAGATTTTAAAATGCAGAAATGGTGTAACCATCACTTTAATATTATTCAGTAAGTTTATTTTAACAATTAAAAGCAATTTAGCATCAAACAACATCACAATCTCAGTGATGCGCTTCAGTGTCCTCCTGGGCTTCAGCTCATGGCACCAGTTAAACACCGTGAGGACGCTTTCCTGCTTCAGCCTATGTAACCCGGTGAGTGATAAACACTGCAATCCTCTGCAGCACACCCTTGTGGTGTCTGTAATAGTGTTGTCCTGGTACTGAAGGTTTAAACCCGCCTATTTTCCGCTAACATGGAAGCGCTGCTGAGCGTGGATGACTCGACTGATCTTCACGGCTTCGCGCTTCAGTCTCCATGTATTTGCGTTTGGTTTGCACTCAGCTTACCGCTCTTCACCCAGTGCAAACACCGATACACGGACTGGAGCGCGAAGCAGCCGTCAAGATCAGTCGAGTCTGGGGCCAGCCGTGTCAATCATAAGCAAGTGATCCTCTCAAAATTAGTTTATGAATAAACTTCACTTAATATTAAGATATTGGTTTAGAATAATCTACAAAACCACAATATCCTCATTGACGGTAAAATAACATTTATATTTTTAAAGGACAATCACTGAGGAGAAATCAGATGCTCAAGACAATCTTTATGACAAATGCAGCAAATATATGACAGACGTTTACAACAACAGTGGATCATTAATTAAATCCTTATTTTCCACGGAGCGAAGCATCATCCACCTGCAGTTGTTTAAGATGAACACGAACTATATATATATATATATATATATATATATATATATATATATATATATATATATATATATATATATATATATATATATATATATATTATTGAAATATTTTTGAAAATGTATCTTTTTGCAACGAAATTCGTTTTGTATAATGTGTAATTTAATTGATGTATATATTGGTTGGTCATTTACCTACAGAATAAACAAGAAGAACGGATAACATCTGAGGAGAAGCAACTGCTACATGATCTGCTTTTGCACCAAATCAATTCATTAAACTATTTGTAGGGTTACATTTTAATTCATGAACAAAGCGCGGTTAGAGCAGCATGAACTGGGCAGCCTTTACAGGCTATTTGCAGAACTTATAATTTTCTTAGATTACCTTGGAAGAATAAACTCAGTCAGAAGGATGCAAGCTCAGAAGCTTGCCATATGAATGGAGATGTTCCCCGCATGTCTCGCCGTGATGCACAATTTACAAAATGAGTCTGCATTGGCCCATTCGTGCCAGTCTGTCAGACAAGTTTGGTCAAGATGTAACGGAGATCTGCGCATAACAGGGTTTTATGCGTTCCGCAATATGCGGTGTCAAGAGGGTGACTGCCTAAATAAGTAAACTGCACACGCTTGATTTAATGTGTGGACGCATCTCACAGCGCAAACTAAACCTTTAAATGTCCATGCTTAATCAGTCATTGATTAAAGCGTTATGACAATCAATAGGTTATCAAGTAATCCTTAGCATCCCTAAAAATATAGTAAAGGATATTTCACCCTAAATTCACCATACTCTCCATTAAAAGACGAGTTCATCCAAAACTGAAAAATTCTGTGACCATTAACTCACCTTTTACTTGTTCCAAACTTTATTTTTTCTTATGGTAATATCCAATAACTTGTAGGGTAATGTCTTTGTTTGTTGAAAACTTGAACGGTAAATACTGAAGTAAGATTGTTATTTTACTTATTTATATTGTCAGAGAGCTAAAACACTTCACAACATGTGTTAAATCAGCTGCACAGAGATTTGCATGCTGAAAATACCATAAAATTGAAAGATCGTGATAATTATCGATATCGACTGATATGAAAATAATCTTGATAATTTTTTTTGGCCAAATCGCCCAGCTCTAGTTGGAGCAAAACTGTGCAGAGCTGTGGCCCTCCACGAATTCAGTTTGAGACCTATGAACTAGAGCAGGAGTAGAGAACCTATGGCTCAGGAGCCACATGTGGCTCTCAGAATAAAAAATATGTGGCTCTCCAACAGTCTCCCTTCAATAAAAAATGAAAACTGTCACAACAAAAATCTGCTTCCTATTGAAAACACATTTAAAATTATCTTTTTATTGTATATTTTTTACAGCAAAATGAATAATAATAAGAATAAAAGGATGTTTCATCCAATACACGCGTGTGTAACTGTGAATCAACTTGAATCGTGACACCAATAAAAGGCATGCAACTTGCATTTCTATGGTAACCTTGTGCACATAAATTTAAACATTCCTTGTGCACGTAAATGTTTTAAATTTAAACAATTGAGTGTTGATGGTGAAAAAAGAAATTCTATAAATTGTCCTTTCTTAATACATGGACTTGCTCAACATGTGATGGCTTCATATATATCCCCAATGACTCTTTATAAAAATGCATTTTCCAAATAAAATAAATAAATAATTATATATATATATATATATATATATATATATATATATATATATATATATATATATATATATATATATATATATATATATATATAAAATGTAAACATTTTATTATAAATAAATAAATTATAAATAGTCACTTTTTAAGTGTGGTCCGTAAGATCCTCACCTTGATCCTGCATAAACCTCACGATGTTTCCTCGTACCCCATATTCAGACACCACACATGGGTCATTAACGGTCTGTTTGCTGGCCTGTTTAAAGATTTTCCACATCTGTGATGGCACTGCGGCATGATGCGATGGTTTGGGTCGACTCCAGAGTCCCATAGAGCTCAAAAACAGCTTTTCTTGCACAAGACCATCATCTTCTGCAGGAGAACAGAGACTGAGGGTCAGAAGACAGGCTCTGAGGAGGACCAAGAACATTATTAGATTATAAAAACAGAGCAAAGAACACACACAGGCTTATAAATGCCAGCTGATCAGCTTCACATGGCCAGAAATCCACATCTGCAAGCTGATTGGTGGAGATAAAGGAGTTGATTGATCAGCAGCAGGGGGTGGTGTCATTCACATGCAAATCAGCTCTTTGATGTTTATAGGCATCAGGTTGCCTGGCAGACACAGCTCTGATTTATTGCATGAAGATTTTGGGATCTGCAATGATTTAATAATTAAAATGAGTAGGGGAAAATGCTAAAAATGACTTTTTTATTTGCTTTTTTATTTTATTTTATGAGGGTGATCTGTTTTTTTTTTTTATTTAATTATGACAAAATATTTATATACCGCTACAGACAAAACACTGCAAGTCTCAGTTTTACTGATTTCTGTTTATAAAGGCATCAAATTGACAAGAAAACACACTGATCTGATTTATTGCAAGATGATTTTTTTATCTCTACTGATTTTAATGAATAAAACGAGTGGGGCAAACAAATGAATCATTAAATAAATAAATAAATGAATGAATGAACGAATAAATAAAATAAATAAATGAATCAATAAATAAATGGATAAATAAGAATAATAAGAATGGATAACTAAAAAAATATAAATAAAAAAATAAATAAAATAAATAAATAAATTGGTAAATAAATAAAAATAACATAAAAATTTATATTAAATAAATTAATATATAAATAAATAAAAATAAACTAATAAAATAAACTAATTAATTAATTAATAAAAATAAATAAATAAACAAAATAATACATAAATAAATGGATAAATAAATAAAAAATAAACAAATAAAATAAACAAACAAATTAAAATAAATAAAATAATAAACAAAAATAAATAAATAAAAATAAGTAAATACATAAAAATAATAAATAAATAAATAAATGGACAAATAAATAAAATTAACAAATAAAAATAAATAAACAAACAAATAAATAAATTAAATAATAAATAAATAAATGAATGAATAAATAAATGAATAAATAAATAAGTGAATAGATAAATACAAATAAATTAATATAAACAAATAAAATTAATAAATGGGTAAATAAAAATAAATAAATAACAATTTATTTTAAATAAATACATGGATAAATAAATGTTAATAAAAAAATAAATTAAATAATAAATGGGTAAATAAATAAAAAATATATTAAATAAATAAAAATAAATAAACAAAGGATGACGCAGTGGCGCAGTAGGTAGTGCTGTCACCTCACAGCAAGAAGGTCGCTGGTTCGAGCCTCGGCTCAGTTGGCGTTTCTGTGTGGAGTTTGCATGTTCTCTCTGTGTTCGCGTGGGTTTCCTCCGGGTGCTCCGATTTCCCCCACAGTCCAAAGACATGCGGTACAGGTAAATTGTCCGTAGTGTATAAGTATGAATGAGTGTTTGTGGATGTTTCCCAGAGATGGGTTGCGGTTGGAAGGGCGTAAAAACCTGCTGGATAAGTTGGCGGTTCATATCGCTGTGGCGACCCCGGATTAACAAAGGGAATAAGCCAAAAAGAAAATGAATGAATAAACAAATAAAAATAATTAAATAAATAAAAACAAATAAATAAAATACGAAATAAAAAAATTAATGAATAGAAAAATAAATAAATAAATAAATATTTAATTGTGAAGTGATCAGATTGTTTCATTATTTAATTGTATTATATATATATATATATATATATATATATATATATATATATTTATATATATATATATATATATATATATATATATATATATATATATATATATATATATATATATATATTAAATGAAGAAACATTTTAAACAGTTATTTTTCAGAAATAGTCAAAATTGAGTTTTTGTTTTTTTCTTATTGCTCTTTTCAAGTAAAATAATCATAACCTGCCAGTGGAAGTAATCTTGTTTTGGTACAAACAGATACTACATAGAAACCTTCATTTTGAAATTTTATTTCCAAAAACAAAACAATAGTTTTTACCTGCCTAGAAAATATTTCCTCATTTATTTTTAGATATTTATAGTAGTGCTAAACTTTATTGTTAACTTGTTATGAGCATCCACACAATGCTGCAGATATACAATAAATATTACAATTTAATAGGACAAAAATCCAGTACATATATATATATATATATTTGTTGTATTATATAATACAGCACATTGCATAAATAACTTGAAAATTTATGGTAAATGTTTTAAATGAAGATATCCTTGGTATCAATTATAAACAAACTAAAGTAATAGGAAGGTCCGTCAAACACAGTGTTGTAATCAGATTTAGTGTTTTGCATGTTTTGTGTTGCTGTATTTATGTTCTGCCCTGCAATAAGAATGTGTTTCTTACTTGAGTTTTTATCTTGTTTTTAGAAACAATATGTCAAAAATGAGTGGGTTTTTCCTTATTTCAAGAAAATTAATCTGCCAAGAGGGTAAGCAGGATAATCTAGTTTAGCTTAGAAATAATTTACTTAATTCTGCTTAATTGTTTAAAGAAAAAAAAAAACACTTCATTTTGACAAATATTTATGAAAACAAAAGAAAACTGTTTTGCTTGTCTAGAAAATGCTTCTTGATTTAAGAATTTGTAGATATTTGGACTAGAAACAGGACAAAAACCCGAAGAATCAGCAACTATCAGAGGAGTTTGTTCACACTGCTCAGACTAAAGAGCTTCTTCTGCTCCTGTTCTTCATCAGACACAATCTTCAAGACTCTGAGCTAATCCATCAGGCCTTCACTGATAACTGCATCCTGCTGCATTCCTGCTAGAGGACAACAGATAATACTGTGAGAGTGAGTGAGTGAGTGAGTGAGTGAGTGAGTGAGTGAATTAATGAATGAAAGCATGTATGAACAAATGTATGAATGAATGCATGTGTGTATGAATGAATGAAAGCATGTATGAATAAAAGAATAAATGAATGAATGCATGTGTGTATGAATGAATGAAAGCATGCATGAATAAAAGAATAAACAAATGCATGTGTGTATGAATGAATGAATGCATGCATGAATAAAAGAATATATAAATGCATGTGTGTATGAATGAATGAAAGCATGCATGAATAAAAGGATATATAAATGCATGTGTGTATGAATGAATGAAAGCATGCATGAATAAAAGAATATATAAATGCATGTGTGTATGAATGAATGAAAGCATGCATGAATAAAAGAATAAATAAATGCATGTGTGTATGAATGAATGAATGCATGCATGAATAAAAGAATATATAAATGCATGTGTGTATGAATGAATGAAAGCATGCATGAATAAAAGAATAAATAAATGCATGTGTGTATAAATGAAAGCATGTATGAATAAAAGAATAAATGAATAATTGCATGTGTGTATGAATGAATGAATGCATGTATGAATAAATGAATGAATGCATGTGTAAGAATGAATGAATGCATGTATGAATGAATGAATTTTCTACAGCCAAATACTCTATATCGAAAGTCTTTAAATATTTTATATTTACCTTTATTTACTTTTGCATAACTTCTGTTTCTCCATAATTTAGATATTACGGTTATTATTTTGGCAACGTAGTGGCGCAGTAGGTAGTGCTGTCGCCTCACAGCAAGAAGGTCGCTGGTTTAAACCTCGGCTCAGATGGCGCTTCTGTGAGGAGTTTGCATGTTCTCCCTGCCTTTGCGTGGGTTTCCTCCGGGTGCTCCGGTTTCCCCCACAGTTCAAAGACATGCGGTACAGGTGAATTGGGTAGGATAAATTGTCCATAGTGTATGAGTGTGTTTGTGTGGATGTTTCCCAGAGATGGGTTGCGGCAGGAAGGTATCTGCTGTGTAAAAAAAAAACTTGCTGGATAAGTTGGTCGTTCATTCCACTGTGGCGACCACAGATTAATAAAGGGAGTAAGCCGACAAGAAAATGTATGAATGTTATTATTTTATTTTGTTGTTACTAAGCATTTGACTACGTCATTTTAAATATGTGACAAATACAATTTTAATTTTAATTCAATTTGAATGACTAAATAAACAAATGAAAAAAGTAATTAAAACGACAATAAATAAACTGAACAAATGTAGGAAATAATAATTTAAAAATAAATTAATAATTGAAACTAAGGAATTTTTTTAAGCTTTGAAATTTATATCCAAAAGACAAATAACAAAAATAAATTAATTTAAATCTGTTAATTAAAATAAAATCATAATATGGGAAATAAATTTTATTTGAAAACGGTACTGTATTCATTACAAAAAGACAGATGATGATGATTATTATTATTATCAATAAAATACTAATAATTTTATATATTTTTAAAAATCTAAATACATACATTATATATATATAAATATATATATATATATATATATATATATATATATATATATATTTCAAGAAAATGACAAGTTTTGTAAACTAATTATTTTTATAAATATGCATATAAATTTATGTAAAGTTACATAAATACTGTATTTGAAATACTTATTATTGTACTTATTGTTTATTATCAGTGAAGAGAATGATAATAATTAAAGCAAATACATTAAAATATACCAATATATATCAATTCTATACTATTAAAAAATTATAAAAAAAATTATTAGTATTTTTAAACTTTTAAAAGACTAAATTAAAATAAAATAATAATATTATTTATATTATTACTAGTTTCAACATTAATAAAAAATGACTGACAATATTTTTTTATTTATAGAAAATATATTGTATTTGTTTTAAATATATTGTATTATCATAGTCGGTTCATTCCACTGTCGCGACACCTGATAAATAAGAAACTAAGCTGAAAGAAAATGATTGAATTATTATAATAATTTAAGGCTTAGTCCCTTTATTAATCGGGGGTTGCCACAGCAAAATGAACCACCGACTTATAAAGCACATGTTTTACGCAGCGGATGCCCTTCCAGCTGCAACCCATTACTGGGAAACATCCATAAACACTCATTCACACACACTCATACAATTTAAGACAATTTAGCTTATCCAATTGACCAGTACCGAATGTCTTTCACGCGTACGCAGGGAGAACATGCAAACTCCACACAGAAACAATAACTGACCCAGCCGAGGCTCGAACCAGCAACCTTTTTGCTGTGAGGCGACAACACTACCTACTGCACCACTGCGTCACCAATTTTTATATAAATGAATGCAAAAACTTACTTAAATATTATTTTCTAAATCAGATAATCAAATAAGATGATGATAATAATGCCAATGTATATTTAATTTCAAATACACTAAAATATATCACCATATATCAAATCTATAATAATAATATTAAAAATAATAATAGCATTATTATTATTATTAAATTCTTAAAAGACTAAATAAAATGTTATATTATTACTAGTTGCAATAATAAAAAAATGACTACAATATTTTTAGACTTATAGAAAGTATATTGTATTTGTATTAAATATATTGTATTATCAAAGGCGGTTCATTCCACTGTGGCGACCCCTGATAAGTAAGGCACCTTAGCCGATAGAAAATGAATGATCATAATAATAGTACATAATTAAATGCAATTAAAGTTTTCAAAAATTTCACACAGGCGGCATGGTGGCTCAGTGGTTAGTACTCACAGCAAGAAGGTCACTGGTTCGAGCCCTAGCTGGATCAGTTGGCATTTCTGTGTGGAATTTGCATGTTCTCCCCCCTATTGGCATGGGTTTCCTTTGAGTGCTTCTGGGTTTCCCAGTACTGGGTTGCGGATAAAAGGGCATCTGCAGTGTAAAACATAAGTTGGCGGTTCATTCTGCTGTGGCGACCCCAGATTAATAAAGGGACTAAGCCTAAAAGAAAATGAATGAATGAATAACATTTTAAATGTACGTTATTAAATACAATTCATTCATTCAAGTACTAGATTGCAGCTGGAAGGGCATCCGCTGCGTAAAACATATGCTGGATAAGTTGGTGGTTCATTCCGCTGTGGCGACCCCTGATTAATAAAGGGACTAAGCCGAAGGAAAAATGAATTCATCCATTTTCTTTTTGGCTTAGTCACTTTATTAATCAAGGGTCGCCACAGCAGAATGAACCACCAACTTATCCAGCAAATGTTTTACACAGCGGATGCCCTTCCAGCAAGTACTGGGAAACATCCATACACACAGTTTACACACACACTCATACACTACGGCCAGTTTATTCAATTCAACTATAGCTCATGTGTTTGGACTGTGGGGGAGACCAGAGCACCCAGAGAAAATATGGGGAGAACATGCAAACTCCACACAGAAATGCCAACTGGCCCAGCAGAGACTCAAACCAGGGACCTTATTGCTGTGAGGCGACAGTGCTAACCATTGTGCCATCATGTTGCCTAACGTTAAATACAACTTTAGTTATGGAAATGTTCACAAAATTATATACATACACACACAGTAATTATTTATTTACAGTAGTAAAAATATTACACACATAACATTTAAAGTGGATCAAAATCATTCATCAAAAGTTATCCCAAAACCATTAAATATTCGAGTCTTCAATGCAATCAATAACACACTATATAGACCTATATAAGGATGCGGCTTACTCTAGTCTCTGCATGTCTATGGCGTAAGAATACCTCATTTACCTCCGCACCTGTGAACAAAAGACAAACATTCAGCAGTTGTTCAAAACACCGCAATGCTAAACACACATGCAGAATGCTAATGCGGAGAGAGCTAGCCTAGCGGTGTGCGCTTACAGTGTCTGCATTGTGAATGAAACCCAATCCAGTGTGTGGTCTAGTCAGGAGATGAAATATGGCCGTCTGAATAACATGACATTGTGTTCGTCTTCATTCATCACAAACACACGTTGTGCTCTGAGGTTTTCCCTCCTGGCTCTTCAGTTTCACGGGTTTCAGTTCTTCACAACCTCGTCTTTCACTTGAGATGAAAATATATGCAGCGTGACGGGGATTTTGACACAATTAAACCGCGAAAGGATCGGCTTTCAGTGTTTACCTTCCCCTTCGGATTACGACTGTCATCATCCGCCCCTGAACAGGTCAAAGGGGAGTTATTACAGCTCATAATGGATTATACGCGATTTTAGGTTTTTTACAACAAGAATCGGAACTGTACTTAATATTTATTACATCTAATAGCAGTTTTAAAAATGTCTAATATTTATTTATTAATATTTGAATTGAATTGAATTGAATTGAATTTTATTTGACAGATTTTAGACAAACTGTACAAAAAGTATTCCATACACTTTGTTAAAAAAAACTGTCGAGGATAAAAACACAATAAAGCCCTGGGCTTATTTCCATTGTGGTCCTCTGTTAAATTAAAACAATGTATGGCTTCATAATACTAATGAAGAATAAAACAAACAGTCGCCACAGCGTTACAAACAGCCAACCTATCCAGCACAATGTCCCTCCAGCCGCCAACCTATTCACACTCAAGTAACATAATTTAAAAAATCCTCATCCACCATGCAAAACTAATTATCCTCATCAAACAACCATCTTTTAATAGCTTTTTTGAACAACCTTAAATCTTTTATTTCCTTGATTGCTTTTGGTAGTTTGTTCCACATGATTGCACTTGTATATAAAAACATATTTTTCCCCACTAAACTTCTAAATTTAAATAAACAAATATTAAAATCCCAACTCCTAGTACTGTATGAATGCTGTTGCCTCACCATTTGAAAATAGTTCATCAAATAGCTAGGAACCACATTATTAAACATTTTACGTACCATTCCCAGTTTTAAAAAACACACTCTATTACTAACAGTTAACATACCTAATTTATTAAAAGACTCTTTGTGCAAATGTGCTCTAGGATGCATTTTTAAAATTATTCGTACTAATTTATTTTGTGCCTTTTGCAATTTCTCCTTCAAATTTTGTGAGCAGCTACTGTACCAAAATGACGTAGCATAATCAAAATGGGGTTGAATTAAAGCTCCTGCCAACAATTGTAAAGAATGAACATCCAAAAGATCAGATTGCCTTGCTAAAAACCTAATTTTTCCACAAATCTTCGTAATAACTTTTTTTGCCATAGCATCTCCTGATAATTTATTATCTATTAAGCAACCCAAATAGTTTATCACATTTTTTGACTGAATTTTCCAATCATTAATCTTAACTACCAAATTATCATCTTTTTTTAATTTCACTCTTGAAGCAAATAAAATAGCCTCTGTTTTACCCATGTGTAAAGAAAGTTTGTTGTCTAAAAACCAGTTGTAAACACTTTTTAACTGTGAACTCATAATTTCTTCCAGGGCCCTTTTGTCATGATGAGATACTAAAATTGCGGCATCATCAGCATAAAGATAGAGCTCCTCTGAACACGCTATTTTTAAATCATTAATATATAAAAGAAAAAATAATGGACCTAAAATACTTCCTTGAGGTACTCCACAGTTGATTGATAAGGGAGCAGATAATATACCCTTTATATCGACTCTCTGGTTTCTATCATGCAGATATGACTGAACCCACTTTAAAGACACTTTATCAAATCCAATTGCCTTTAATTTATATAGTAAAATTTGATGGTCCACAGTGTCAAAAGCCTTCTGAAGGTCCAGCAGCACCATTCCACAATAGTTGCCACCATCTACAGCTCTCCGTATTTTGTCTGTCATATGTAATATACATGTCTCGGTGGAATGCAATGCTCTAAAACCTGACTGTAACTCATACAAAATATGTTTTTTAGTAATGTAGTTGACTATCTGTTCGTGTACAATTTTTTCCAGAATTTTAGACATAACCCCTAAGATTGATACAGGTCTATAGTTAATCATATCTAACGTACTTCCTTTTTTATATAATGGTATAACTCTAGCACTTTTAAAATCACATGGTATTTTCCCTTGTTCAATAGATAAATTTAAAATATGTGACACCAAGGGGGCAATCACTTTAACAGAGTCTTTAAAAAATCTAGCAGGAATATTATCAACTCCAGGAGCCTTATTTAATTTTAACTCACTAATAATTTTTAAAACTTCACTTTCTGTAACAGGTCTCAGACTAAAAGAATCCGGCAAAATGTCCTGTTGTCTATAAAAAGAAAACACTCTATCTTCATTGTAAATATCAGGTTGCCCTGGAAGCTGACCACATAATTTTTTTGCTAACAATATAAAATACTGATTAAAAGATTCGGCAATATCCTTCGGATGAACTATTAATTTGTCTTCTACCTTTAAGTTAATTTTAGATGATTTCCTACTTTTAGCATTTGAATAACCTAAATTTCTCAGTACACCCCAAAGTTTTTTTGGATCAAATTTATTTTCATTGATCTTATCCTTAAAAAAAACCCTTTTTGCTTCTCTTATTTTGTTCCTAACCTCATTTCTCTTTAATTTATAAAACTCATAACTGCTACAATCACTATCCTTCCTAAACTTGGCAAAACTCTCATCTCTTATCTTTAACAGTTGTAAAATTTCATCTGTAATCCAAGGGTCTGATCTTTGTTTAACTCTTATTTTTTTATATGGTGCTATTTTATTCAAAGCATTACTGAACAGATCCTTAAAACAATCCCATGCTGCCTCCACATCCTTGGATCCCCATACCCCGGACCAATCAACTTTATCCAATATATCACAAAATAAATTAGGACTATAATTCTTCATTGACCTCACTAAAACAATTTAATACATTTAATACTTAATATATTTACTCTTACTTTCTATTATCAACTTGTTACACTATTTTAAATGTAATTCATTTTTCCCTTGTAAAATTAATAATAATAATTTAGTTTGTTGTCTGTTTCATTCTGTATACATTGTTTTTTACACAATTATTGCATATATAATCACATAATAATTTAATTTAATAGATATTATAATCACATAATAATTTAATGATTTTTAAATAAGGAACCGGAAGTGTATTTAAATGCAATTTTAATATCTAGTAATAGGAAAGCAGATAAAACCTCTAACATTTGTGGTTTGTTTAATTTTCTGCATTAATTTTGATTTTTTCCCTCTCATTTCTCTTTATTACCTATTTGGTATACTGTTTTAAATGTAATTCAAATTTTCCTTATTGTAAAAAAAACTAATCTCTGTATGGTTTTTAGTCTTCTGTATGTTTACTCTGGTACATTGTTTAATATACAGTTATACCAACCTAGGCTCATTCTGAAAATGTACCCCTGTATACATTTCTGGAGAGCGCCAAATACGTCCCAGGAGGTACTTTTTTTTTTTTTTTGCAGTTTTTGTTTTTGTAAATTCACCAAAGATCGCTTTGTACACTTTTTAAGATCTCAGATTTCTCTCACAAGTGACAATCAAATCTGCCCTTCTCGCGTAAATACCCCAGAGGATGACTGACCAACCAACTGACCTGCCCACCCCCTTCCCTAAACTAATGCTTAATTTGTGAATTGCGAAGTCCCGGAACAGATCGGTGTAACAAACCTGGCATGTTACCCGAGGATGTAGAGGTTTCGCGCACGAAAATGGAGTGTGTGGGAGGGGTTGTCATGGACGAAAGTGAAGAAAGAGGGGAATGCGGGGCAGAGGGGTATCGCGGCCGAAAGTGAAGAGGGTTGGGGAGTCGCGGAAGAAAGTGAAAGCGAACAGCTGACGGGGATGAAGGAAGGTTGAGGAAGGGGTTCGGTAAAATGAGGTGCCGGATCAGATTTCAGAGGTGCCGGATTCGGCATGTTCCGGCACAAATTAAGCCCTGCCCTAGACCCAACTGACAGTGTTTTCAAAAGCACTGATTGACCCACCCATGATCTTCCTAAACCCAACCGACAGTGTTTTCAAAAGCACTGATTGACCCGCCCATAATCTTCCTAAACCCAACCGACAGTGTTTTCAAAAGCACTGATTGACCCGCTCATAATCTTCCTAAACCCAACCGACAGTGTTTTCAAAAGCACTGATTGACCCGCCCATAATCTTCCTAAACCCAACCGACAGTGTTTTCAAAAGCACTGATTGACCCGCTCATAATCTTCCTAAACCCAACCGACAGTGTTTTCAAAAGCACTGATTGACCCGCCCATAATCTTCCTAAACCCAACCGACAGTGTTTTCAAATGCACTGATTGACCCGCCCATAATCTTCCTAAACCCAACCGACAGTGTTTTCAAAAGCACTGATTGACCCGCCCATAATCTTCCTAAACCCAACCGACAGTGTTTTCAAATGTACTGATTGACCAGCCCATAATCTTCCTAAACCCAAACGACAGTTTTCAAAAGCACTGATTGACCTGCCCATAATCTTCCTAAACCCAACCGACAGTGTTTTCAAATGTACTGATTGACCAGCCCATAATCTTCCTAAACCCAACCGACAGTGTTTTCAAAAGCACTGATTGACCCGCCCATAATCTTCCTAAACCCAACCGACAGTGTTTTCAAAAGCACTGATTGACCCGCTCATAATCTTCCTAAACCCAACCGACAGTGTTTTCAAAAGCACTGATTGACCCGCCCATAATCTTCCTAAGCCCAACCGACAGTGTTTTCAAATGCACTGATTGACCCGCCCATAATCTTCCTAAACCCAACCGACAGTGTTTTCAAATGCACTGATTGACCCGCCCATAATCTTCCTAAACCCAACCGACAGTGTTTTCAAAAGCACTGATTGACCCGCCCATAATCTTCCTAAACCCAACCGACAGTGTTTTCAAAAGCACTGATTGACCCGCCCATAATCTTCCTAAACCCAACCGACAGTGTTTTCAAAAGCACTGATTGACCCGCCCATAATGTTCCTAAACCCAACCGACAGTGTTTTCAAATGCACTGATTGACCCGCCCATAATCTTCCTAAACCCAACCGACAGTGTTTTCAAAAGCACTGATTGACCCGCCCATAATCTTCCTAAACCCAACCGACAGTGTTTTCAAAAGCACTGATTGACCCGCCCATAATCTTCCTAAACCCAACCGACAGTGTTTTCAAAAGCACTGATTGACCCGCCCATAATCTTCCTAAACCCAACTGACAGTGTTTTCAAAAGCACTGATTGACCCGCCCATAATCTTCCTAAACCCAACCGACAGTGTTTTCAAAAGCACTGATTGACCCGCCCATAATCTTCCTAAACCCAACCGACAGTGTTTTCAAAAGCACTGATTGACCAGCCCATAATCTTCCTAAACCCAAACGACAGTGTTTTCAAAAGCACTGATTGACCCGCCCATAATCTTCCTAAACCCAACCGACAGTGTTTTCAAATGTACTGATTGACCAGCCCATAATCTTCCTAAACCCAAACGACAGTGTCTTCAAAAGCACTGCTTGACCCGCCCATAATCTTCCTAAGCCCAACCGACAGTGTTTTCAAAAGCACTGATTGACCCGCCCATAATCTTCCTAAACCCAACCGACAGTGTTTTCAAAAGCACTGATTGACACGCCCATAATCTTCATAAACCCAACCAACAGTGTTTTCAAAAGCACTGATTGACCCGCCCATAATCTTCCTATACCCAACCGACAGTGTTTTCAAAAGCACTGATTGACCCGCCCATAATCTTCCTAAACCCAACCGACAGTGTTTTCAAAAGCACTGATTGACCCGCCCATAATCTTCCTAAACCCAACCGACAATGTTTTCAAAAGCACTGATTGACCCGCCCATAATCTTCCTAAACCCAACCGACAGTGTTTTCAAAAGCACTAATTGACCCGCCCATAATCTTCCTAAACCCAACCGACAGTGTTTTCAAAAGCACTGATTGACCCGCTCATAATCTTCCTAAACCCAACTGACAGTGTTTTCAAAAGCACTGATTGACCCGCCCATAATGTTCCTAAACCCAACCGACAGTGTTTTCAAAAGCACTGATTGACCCGCCCATAATCTTCCTAAACCCAACCGACAGTGTTTTCAAAAGCACTGATTGACCCGCCCATAATCTTCCTAAACCCAACCGACAGTGTTTTCAAAAGCACTGATTGACCCGCCCATAATCTTCCTAAACCCAACCGACAGTGTTTTCAAATACACTGATTGACCCGCCCATAATCTTCCTAAACCCAACCGACAGTGTTTTCAAATACACTGATTGACCCGCCCATAATCTTCCTAAACCCAACCGACAGTGTTTTCAAAAGCACTGATTGACCCGCCCATAATCTTCCTAAACCCAACCGACAGTGTTTTCAAAAGCACTGATTGACCCGCCCATAATCTTCCTAAACCCAACCGACAGTGTTTTCAAAAGCACTGATTGACCCGCCCATAATCTTCCTAAACCCAACCGACAGTGTTTTCAAAAGCACTGATTGACCCGCCCATAATCTTCCTAAACCCAACCGACAGTGTTTTCAAAAGCAATCCAGAAAAAGAAAAGATTTTTACCACATTTTCAGATTTTACCACATTCTCACCCTGTTATTTACTTGTTTATCTTTTGCCTTTTGTTTTTGTTTTACCTGCTTTCTGGAACCGTTCTTCACCAGTCTCGAACTTAATTGTCACGGTCAACTCCAATTCACATCACAAGTCCATTGACGTACATGACGAGCCACTGGACCAGTGGTCACCAAACTTGTTCCTGGAGGGCCGGTGTCCTGCAGATTTTTGCTCCAACCTTAATCAAACACACCTGAACAAGCTAATCAAGCTCTTACTAGGTATACTTGAAACATCCAGGCAGGTGTGTTGAGGCAAGTTGGAGCTAAACCCTGCAGGGACACCGGCCCTCCAGGACCAGGATTGGTGACCCCTGCACTGGACGAACTGGTAACAACTGAGAAGCTGTCCAGACTGAGGTAAATGGTCAGCTGGTAAGTGTGAAAAGTAATGACGTCATACCACCCCATAGAATTCGTTCGTAAAAACAAAATACAGACATACGTACCTCTGGCTACATCAAACCTGTCAACATTTGAATGTGAAAATAAGGGATATGCCCACGCAGTCAAGTGGATGTAGAGGTGTCGCGCAGTCAAGTGATGCGATTTCGCAGGTCAGAGTACAACAAGCTTGACGCATGACTCGCGTGCGCATGAATGGAAGTCTATGGGAGGAAAAGCCCAGTGTGACCACAGCTTAAGTGTGCTGAAGCAGGGTTGGAACTAAACTGTGCAAGGCTGCGGCCCTCCAGGAACTGGCTTTGACACCTGTGCTGTACAGGATACGTTTACGATCAAAACATGATTACAGAAATACAACATACTTGCAGAAACAGCATCAGACTGAGCAAACCTAGTGTCCTCACTAAGATATTAGCATGCTAAACCACCAGACCAGAAGCAGACCTGCAATGAAAGTAAAGACAAGACATAAGATCACTCCAATTACAGCATCAATTTGCATGCTTTCCCCGTGTTGGCGTGGGTTTCCTTCGGGTGCTCTGGTTTCCCCCACAAGTCCAAACACATGCGTTATAGGAGACTTGAGTAAATCCAGTTATCTGTGTTTTGCAGTGAATAATGTATAACCTTGAGTTGCTAGATTTAGATGTGAGATTCATTCATTCGTTCATTCCCCTACTGAAAAAAACAGCTTAAACAAGCCTAGGCTGGTCGACCAGACTGGTTTTAGAAGGGTTTTTGCCATTTGCAGGCTGGTTTCCAGCCATTTGCAGCCTGGGCTTAGCTGGTCAGGCCGGGAGATGACCAGCTAAAACCAGCTTGACCAGGCTGGGAGCCCAGCCAAAACCAGCTATGTCCAGCTTAAACCAGGCTGGTCAGCTAGCTGGATTTAGCTGGTCTTTTTTCAGCCTGACCAGCTAAGACCAGGCTGGAAATGGCTGGAAACCAGCCTGGAAATGGCCGAAACCCCTCTAAAACCAGCCTGGTTAACCAGATAAAACCAGCCAACCAGCCTAGGCTGGTTTAAGCTGGATTTTTCACCCGGGTCATTTTCTTGTCGGCTTAGTTCCTTTATTAATCGGGGTCGTGAATGCCCTTCTAGCCACAAACCATCTCTGGGAACTATCCACGCACACTCTTTTACACACACACACACACACACACTGATACACAAAGGACAATTTATCCTACCCAATTCACCTGTACCGCATATCTTTGGACTGTGGGGGAAACCGAAACACCCGGAGGAAACCCACGCAAATGCAAAGAGAACATGCAAACTCCACACTGAAATACCAACTGAGCCGAGGCTCGAACCAGCGAGGCAATAGCACTACCTACGGCGCCAAATGTGAGATGTTGGACAGTACAGTACTGTAGAGCGTAGAGTTTTGTGCAGATATATTCTCTCCAGGTGAGCGCAGAGCTCTTCTCATAATTACAGACCCAAGCTCTTCTAGACGTTACATCAATGCCACAAACAATCATCTGCTGTCTGGCCTCGCTGCTCATCTGAGAGCTGGATGAAGAAGATAACAGCATTTATCACCATCCACACATCATTTACGCACAGCGTGACGGACAGATCTGCTCACCGCTGGAAAGACAGAAAGAGACACAATCCTTCACTAGCTGATGCTGGATGGAAACACTGCTTTAGTCGCAAATACAGTTTAAGTCGGAATTATTAGCCCCCTTCAAATCTTTTTTAAATATTTCCCAAATGATGTTTAACAGTGCAAGGAAATTTTCACAGTATGTCTGATAATATTTATTCATAATTTATAATTTAATATAAAATTTATAATAATTATAATATAATATTTTCTTCTGGAGAAAGTCTTATTTGTTTTATTTCGGCAAGAATAAAAGCAGTTTTTATTTTTTTAAACACCGTTTTAGGGACAAAATTATTAGTTCCTTTAGGCCAGGGTTGTCAAACTCAATTCCTGGAGGGCCGCAGCCCTGCACAGTTTAGTTTCAACCCTAATTAAACACACCTGATCAAACTAATTGAGTCCTTCAGGCTTGTTTGAAACCTACAGGTAAGTGTGTTGGAGCAGGGTTGGAACTAAACTGTGCAGGGCTGCGGCCCTCCAGGAATTGAGTTTGACATCCCTGCTTTAGGCTATATTTTTTCTTGATAATCTTCAGAACAAACCATCGTTATACGATAACTTGCCTAATTACCCTAACCTAGTTAACCTTATTAACCTAGTTAAGCCTTTAAATGTTACGTTAAGCTGTATTGTATGGAGTCAGATAAGACTCAAAATAAATTCACTCAAAAGACACGATGTACACATGCGTAGCCAATTTCACGTGCATAAAACCAAATTCACGTGTGTAAAATATTTATTTACGTTCACAAAAACAATTCACATGCACAAAACAAAAATACATTTTCATAGAATACATTTCACAAATGCAAAACACCATTTGCAAATGTATAAGAGTGTACAAAAAGTTTTGAATGTTAAAACTTGCGAGTTCATCCTGAATGAGAATGTGCAAATCCTCTTTCACGTACGACTCCCCCTGGATACGTGTGTGTGTATTTTTGAGACTGTCCTGGCAGAAGCAGGCAACTCGTACCTTTCAGCCAATCAGATGACAGCTGTATTCAATGACACCTACTCTGCGCTCCATTTGCTCCAGTTGTTGTGCTTTAGTTGCCTAATATGTAAAATATACCCTGTCATTCAATAATAAATACATAAATATAAGCATTTTAAATGATTCTTATGAGTTTATTTTTAAAGTAAATTAACTTTTTCGTCAGTAAAATTCAGAGAATTTAATAGTTCTTGCTTGAAGCCTGCGCATCTCTTTCTCCATTTGCCCTGCTGGAGAGAAACAGACTGTACAAATGGAGCGCAGAGTAGGTTTTATTGATTTATTTGCAAATGGTGTTTTACATTTGTGAAACGTATTTTATGAAAATGTATGTTTATTTTGTGCACGTGAAATTTTTTTGTGAATATAAATAAATATTTTATGCATGTGAATTTGGCTACACATGTGTACATCGTGTCTTTTGCGTGAATTTCTTTTGAGTCTTATCTGACTCCATAGTATAGAAGTGTCTTGAGAAATATCTAGTCAAATGTTATTTACTGTCATCATGGCAAAGCTATATATTTTAGCTCCTTGTTTGAACTACTTATTTTAAATGAGTTGAAACAACGTAAGTTTTTTATATCGAGGGGGAGGGGTGACTTAATTGTTTCATGTTCAGTTAGTAAAGTAAAACGGAACATACTCGGAATTTTGTGAAGGTACTATTCCAAAATCTGCGATTAGAACAGACACAGATAGAACATTTTCTTTGTCTGTTTGTATATGACTGATACATTTATGGTAGGTGCACTTTAAACACACGAAATACAGTTTCACAGCAGACACGATAACCTGCTTACGAGTACAAATCAAACAGCGGCACTCCACACTGTAAAAAATGGCAGTGATTTGAACTGTAAAAATGCTACAGTAAAAATCTGTAACCTGTTTAACAGTATGTTAATTCACCTTATTCTTAGCCACCGAGCGGGCGCAGCCATTTGAATCGTTTTGGCTCGAGACTTCCGGTCTCATTTACTTTCATTAATTTTTAGACATTCAAAACTGCTTGTTTCGCTGTTTGATGTTGCAAACAAATTTTTTTTATTATAATATTTTACTTGGTCTGTATAGTCATGCAAACATTTGTTTGTAGAGCAAGTAGTTTGACCGTTTTCTGCCTTTTATTATTCTTAGTCATTTCTCCCATAGGCGACTGAATCGGAAGTTCTAAAACAATCACGAAAACAGGCGCACTTTGGCATTTTCGAATAAGGTCAATAGAATAACCGTAAATTGACTTTCCCAGAATTCCCTGCATGGCACGACATGTATATGTGGCCTCAATTAAAAAAACTTACCTTTATAACTGGTCTTGTGGTCCAGGATCATATATGATAATGAGTGTTTGATTTTGACCAATCACAACTGTACCGACTGTACCCTCTGACCAATCAGAGCAGAGCATGCTCTCAAAAAGGGGAGGAGTTCAACAAGAGTGGATCCTCAAACCAACAGTTTCAAACAACCCAGGCTCAATCTGAAAACGTGGTCCCGTGGACGTTTCTGGAGACTGCAAGATACGTCCCGGGAGGTACACATTAGTGCAGATACATTATTTTAAGCGAACGCTACGAGGCGGTGTGACGCCGTTCCCTTTTTACCTCCGTGTGGAGGGCTCTCCGGCTGCAACCAATTGGTTTAGTCCGCTCACCGTGTGCGTCGGCAGACTTCGGATGCAGACAGAGAGGAGGGGTCGACCACGGCGACCGGGTTCGAATCCAGGGAAGAGCAGTTCTAGAAATCAGGTAAGACAAAAACAGAATCCAATAAATAAAGCGAACGAGTTCACGACGGGGGCGAGAATGTGGTGAAATCTTAAAATGTGGTGGGAAAAAAATTTTTTTTTTTTGCTTTTGTAAACCATCGGTCGGGTTTAGGGAAGTAAGCGGGTGGGCGGGTCAATCGGTAAAATTACTGCTTGGGTTTAGGGAAGGAAGGAGGAGGGTGGTGTCAGCGAGCCGATTGGCCGGTTGCGCTGTCAATCGTTTGTTCGTTCAGTCAGTCAGACAGCGGCCTCTGGCGGGTTGACGTGAGAGCAGCGCGCCCGTGAGAGATGCGACAGAGCGCGCACAGCGGCCTCTCGCGGACTCGCGAAAACAAAAACTGCACAAATACGTACCTCCCGGGACGTATCTCGCGGTCTCCAGAAACATCCGCGGGAGCACGTTTTCACAATGATATGGAGCTGGATATTATGAGGAAAACTATAGTGTTTATGACCTATTGTAGGAGACCAACAAAACAACACTAGAAACCTATAAAACAGCATAATGGGAGCACTTTAAACCATCTGGAGACCATTGTGTGGAAAGCTCGTCTGACAGGATTTATCAATAATGCAATGATTAAAAGGAAGCGCTGAAAAGCAGCAGCTATCGGTGGATCTGCGAGCGTTTCCTCTGGCTGTTTCAGGTGACCTCCGTTAACAATGTGCACAATCCCATCAGTCATAGTTTTTGACAAAAAGCTTCCCTTCGCCTTGCTCTGGAACTGTCAGCAGAGGCCCGAACGGCTGAAAAGAGCTGCCGAACAGATGTCAGACGCTGATGAACGCCATTGTCCTTCGACCTGGAGATAAATGTCTTATTGTTGTCAATAAAAGCTGCAAATGCAACTCTGTCAGTGGGAATCTTCAGCGCAGGCAGTATGTGAGTTTGTTGAATAATGCAAACTGCAACAGTGCATGATTATGTTTAAATAAACCTTTCTGTGTGGTGTAATGGCTTCAGTTTCAGTGCAGGATCTGATCAACTGTACACGTTCAATGCAATGTCAGCCTCTCGCTCTCGGCTGTGGGTGGCCCTTTTGAGTTTCATTCGTGAAGAACCAGCCATCTTAAATAAGTGGGTTTTGAGTTTTGATTTGAAAAGTGTGAGGGAGTCAATGTTTCTGATGGCAGGTGGTAGTGAGTTCCCATAGATATATACACTAGATGTCGCCTGGCCTATTGTTGTCTATCGGACGGAATGCGTCAATAGCGCCGCCATCTTGCTACAGGGTAGCGCTCCTTTAAAATGAATGCGGGACCAAGGTACAGTGGAGGACTGTGGCCATGCAAAGCCAGATATATACACATATACACATATATCTATGATCGGGAGTTTTCCTGGATGTTAGTATGTAATTTTTCTTTTCTAATCACTTTTCTACATTGATGGATCAGTGACCGCACGGGCATTCCTGACAAAAAGCTTGTGTTTGTGTGTACAGAAATGTACTATTCACCCTCCCTGTTAAATTTGATCTAATCATGTCCTGAAACACAGCTCCTCTCCTGCTTTCACTTCCCATACTGACGGAGGGAGCGACTCGTTTGTGAATGAATCCCCCGAACGACTCTTTCACTAACGTTAGCCGACAATAATACAAGTTTCTGACAGTGCAGCATCTCGTTGTCATATTTCTTTTGCATTGTTTGCTGATTTTATTCAACAAAACTAGCATAAGCCGAGTGTTTAGTGCGAGTTGGAGCTGCTTTGTTGTATGGTGAATGCAGTAAGTGACTGTTATTATCAATAACGTGACCTGATTAGCACAAAAGTTCAGAACATACAAAAACAAAAAAAAAACATAATAATACTATGAAATGTTCTGCCTTTGTGCTTTGTTTTCTTTGTTTGCTCGTTACTACACCCGTAGACAGCGCTAAAGTCCCGCATCTTCACGTAATAACACTGTCTTGACTAGTGTGGTTGAACGACATTTGTCCTGGGAGCACTGTACCAATGTGGCGGCGCTATTGACGCATGCTCAGGGTCCCTATGCGATATCTAGTGTAAATATCTATGGTGAGTTCCAAAGCCGCGGAGCAGAGCGGCTGAATGCTCTGTTGCCCATAGTCGAAAGGCGAGAAGAGGGAACAGACAAGTGGAGGGAGGAAGAAGACCGCAGGGTGCGAGAAGGAACAGAAATGTGGATGAGGGCAGACAAATATGGAGGGGCGGGATTGTGGATGGCTTTGAATGTTAACAGTCAATTCGAAAATGAACAGGTAACCAATGAAGCTGCTGCAGGACAGGGGTGATGTGATGAGAAGAAGGGGTTCTGGTGATGATACGGGCAGCTGAGTTCTGGACCATCTGAAGCTTACGGAGAGATTTATGAGTGAGACCAAAGAGAAGAGAGTTGCAGTAAACTAAACGAGATGTGACATGGCTGTGAACGAGAACAGCAGTGGCATGAGGGGTAAGAGAAGGGCGGAGACGGTTAATGTTGCGTAGGTGGAAGTAAGCAGAACGGGTGATGTTATTGATGTGAGAATCAAAGGATAGGGTGCTATCAAGGATGACACCCAGACTCAACCTGTTTAGAGGGATAAATGGAACAGTCGTCAATTGAGAGAGAATAGCTGTCAGTTTTGGAGAGTGTTGATTTGGTACCCACAAGCAAAACCTCAGTTTTTGAACTATTTAACTTGAGGAAGTTAAGAGAGAGCCAGGACTTGATTTCTGCTAAGCAGACTGTAAGGGATGTAGTTGGAAAACAAGAAGAGGGTTTGCCAGAGAGATAGAGCTGGGTGTCATCCGCATAGCAGTGAAACTGTATGTTATATTTACGGAGAATATTACAGAGTGGAAGGAGATAGATGATAAAAAGTAGGGGCCCCAGGACTGAGCCCTGGGGAACACCCGAAGAAACTGTAAAATGCTGAGAAGTGAATGATTTGAGTTGAATGAACTGCGAAAATTTGGATCCGAATTGAGCTGCGGATCCGTTGAAATATTTTAACTCCTGCGACTAGACCGTAGGCGACCGGCCGACCGGATATGATGTATTCCAGTGTTGTCCAAGCAGATCCGTGCGCACGAGATGAGAAATAAGAGTTTATTTGATTAGTTTTTGAATTATAAAAAGTCTATGTTAAAAAAAAAAACTTTTCTGTTCATAAATGTAAGAAAGAAAGTAATAAAAATATATATTTTTGTATGTTGTCTCCACATTCCCCCCAATATTTTAGCGGTCTATGAGTTTCTAGTATTCATTCATCCATTTAACTATGTAAACGCACAGAAAATAAAGGCTCTTGCTTTTGTGTAACAGAGGCCAGCTAGTGTGTGCTGTGCAGGTAAAACCTCACTCCTCTGACCTCTAAAGGTGCTCTAGCGACAGACGCCAGAGGCCATGGTCTTTAGCCTCCTTGGTAGAGCAACTGACTCCCATGCGGAAGGTTGCTGGTTTGATACCAGCTCGGAGCGGGTTGGGTGGTGTAGCACCAGCGGGGTTAAATTGGTGCCGTGACCCGGATGGGAGTGAGGTTTAGGGGGGGTGAGTGTAACGGAGGCCAGCTAGTGTGTGCTGTGCAGGTAAACCTCACTCCTCTGACCTCTAAAGGTGCTCTAGCGACAGACGCTAGAGGCCATGGTCTTTAGCCTCCTTATTAGAGCAACCGACTCCCATGCAGAAGGTCGCCGGTTTGATACCAGCTCGGAGCGGGTTGGGTGGTGTAGGACCGGCGGGGTTACATTGGTGCCGTGACCCGGATGGGAGTGAGGTTTTAGGGGGGCGAGTGTAACGAAGGCCAGTGTGTGCTGTGCAGGTAAAACCTCACTTCTCTGACCTCTAAAGGTGCTCTAGCGACAGACGCTAGAGGCCATGGTCTTTAGCCTCTTTGTTAGAGCAACCGACTCCCATGCGGAAGTTTGCCGGTTCGATACCAGCTCGGAGCAGGTTGTGTGGCGTAGGACCGGCGGGGTTACATTTGCACTCCTTTAATTCGGACACCGTGAGAATCAGCTTCTCTCCCATGGTGCACAACAACACTGAAAATACTGTGCGGCTGTCACAAGGGGGCGTATTTCGACAGTCGTGTCCAAATGTCGTGTGCAGTGGGAAGGCGGCTTAACTGCACTGTTTTCAGGGGTGAGGTGTCTGAATACACTGTTGAGAACTGGGTACTGTTTCCTCTGGTGTAAGTGAGTTTACTATGAAGCGTGTTTCGGGCGTCCGCGGCGATCAGATCCTATACTAATATTGGCGACCCGGGGGCTTGATAAACCGTGCTGGCCATTTTACTGTCTCGTGCTGAACTTTGTCGACCAAACGCAACAGGCTCTCATTGGTCCAATCAGCACAGATCAGCTTCGCGCTAAGGAGGGGTTAGGGAACAAATGAATCGCTGAACGATTCATATGGGAGTTGCTGGGATAATTAGGGAATAATAAGTTAATATTACAAGTGTTTTTTAACCTTGCATGCAGACCAGTATGTTTTAGAGACCCAAAAACCAAAATATGACCCGTTTTAATGTATAATAGGGGCTCTTTAACAGATTCAGGAACTTTTCCACAGTATTTTCTTCTGGAGAAAGTCTTATTTGTTTTATTTCGGCTAGAATAAAAGCAGATTTAAATTATTTTAAAACCATTTTATGGTCAAAATTATTAGCTTCCTTAACAGATATTTGTTTGTATTGTCTACAGAATAAACCACTGTTATACAATGGTTGCCTATTTACCCTATGTAGCAAAGTTCGTTATTGTTGTGGGAAGAAGAAGACAGGGACGGCGGCGACGCCCTCATTGGGTGTTCGATCATGCTTACCTCTCCACACCCTAACTCGCCTAATTAACCTAGTTAAGCTTTTAAATGTAACTTTAAGCTAAATGCTAGTATCTTGAACAATATCTAGTCAAATATTATTTACTGTCATCACGGCAAAGATAAAAGAAATCAGTTATTAGAAATGAGTTATTAAAACTGTTATGTTTAGAAATGTGGTGAAGAAATCTTCTCTCCGTAAAAAAAAAAAAAAAAAAAAGGGTTAAAATATACAGGGGAGCTTATAATTCTGCCTTTAACTGTGTATCCTGTAGATGGAGCAGCGCCGACTCTGCTCTTCTCATCACACTGGACACACTGTTTTCTCTGTGGTCGGAAATGATCATGATTGTGGCCGCGGCTCAGAGCATCACATTCAACAAATTCATCAGACATCTGCATCATAAGAATTTCCTGCGCTGAGAGGAAAAATAAGCAGGATTTAAGGCCGTTCGAGCATGCATAAAAACCATAATGTGCAACGTCTTAAAATGACACGCAGTTATTAAAAAGATCATTAAATTTTTTAAAGATTCACCAATTTCTCCTTTAAACATACGCTACAAACACAGTGTTTCCAGTACTGGGTTTCAGCTGAAAGGGCATCCACTGTGTAAAACATATGCTGGATAAGTTGGACGTTGGTTCCGCTTAGGAAACCTCTGATGAATAAAGGAACTAAGTTAGGATTAAAAGGAAAATGAATGAATGAATGAATGACTTATTTGCAAAAACAGAGGAATTCCTTTGTTGTGATTTGTTTTGTTCAAATATATTAAAATAAAAAAACTGCAAGATTGAGATTAATGTAAAATATTACATAAAATGTTATACATATTTTGTTTGTTTCGTTTTAAATAATTTGGTTTTGTATTTTGTTTTGTTTTATTCAATAATTTTGTTTTGTTTTATTTGGTTTGTTTCTTGTTTTGGTTTTATTAATTTAATTTAACTTTGTTTTTGATTTTTTGTTTATTTTTGTTTTAAATAACTTTGTTTTATTCTAATAAATTTTGTTTTGGTTTGTGTCTTGTTTTTAGTTTTGATTTGTTTTAATTATTCTTTGGGGGGGGGGTTGGTAATTTTTTTATTATTAATTTAGTTTTGTTTAAATGAATTTAGTTAATTTTATTGAATTTTGTTTTTTGTTAATTTTTTTAATTTTGTTTTGTGTTGTTTTAGTTTAACTTAATTTTGTTTCAATTAGTTTTGTTTTTTAATTATTTTTGTGTGTTTTGTTTAATTAATTGGGTTTTGTTGTAAATAATTTGGGTTTGGTTTGTTTTTTGTTTTAACACAATAATTGTGTTTTGTTTTAATTAGTCTTGTTTTTTATTATTATTGTTTATTTTGTTTAATTAATTTTGTTTAGTTTTAATTAATTTTATTTATGTTTTTTTGTTTTGTTTGAATACATTAATTTGGCTTTGCTTTCATTAGTTTTGTTTGTTTTTATTATTTTTTGTTTTTAATAAATGTTGTTTTGTTAAAATTTATTTTGTTTTGTTTTAATTAATTTAATACATTCTTAATATTTTTTTTTATTTTATTAAGTTATTTTATTTATTTATTTATTTATTTATTTTTTTGTTTTAATTAATTTTGTATTTTTATTTTATTTTATTCTTTTTTTTCCCATAAGAGTAAAACCCTGGAGAAATGCTTTCAGTTTGATAATTTCTCCTAAAAGATCCTCTACTTCTCTTTTCTTGATGAACACATGCAGCATCTAAAAGCAAAGAGACTAGGAGTAAATCTTTGTTTTGTGTGTGTGTGTGTGTGTGTGTGTGTGTGTGTTTCAGAGATGGATACTCATCAGTGTGAAGGTAAACGAAAAACGGGTCAGACTAAACACACACACTCAATGGACAGACATGCAGATTTCAGCATCGCACACAAACACACACACACACAAACACACACACACACACACACACACACACACACACACACACACACACACACACACACACACACACATTCCCTCATAATTGTACACTGGTTTCTTCAAAGCACAGAAGCTGCAGCAGCCTGGATTCATGGATTCTGGGATACAACAATAAGCCGCACATCCGTCCAGCCCAAACCCGCAGGCTATTTAAAGATAAAGTAGGCTGTAGTTTTTTGCCACTAAATGAAGCTCCCACCCTTCCGCCGCGCTGCTTATTGGAAACAGATGCCGGCAGCTCTGATGCTCAGCTAATTTTTGTGGATTGTGATTTTTATTTTTTATTTTTCTAGTTCTAGATTTCTTAGTGATCACACAGTCATCCGATAACCATTTACATTTAGTCATTGAGCAGACGCTTCTGTCTAAAGCGACTCACAATTGAGGAGGCATTCAGCAATTCAACAAGAAGAGGCAATGCACACAAGATGAGCTAATTATACAAAGGTGCTGGTGCTCAGAGAATTAGGTGATAGAGTGAGGAGAAGGGGGAGGGGTGGGCATCGTGGTGGTGCAGTGGGTAGCTTGATCGCCTCATAGCAAGAAGGTCGCTGGTTTGAGCCTCGGCTGGGTCAGTCCTCGGTCAGTCCTCAGTTAGCGTGGGTGTCCTCCAGGTGCCCGGTTTCCCCCACAGTCCAGACACATGCACTGTAGGTGAATTGATGAACTAAATTGGCTGTAGTATATTAGTGTGAATGGGAATGTATGGGTGTTTCCCAGTGATGGGTTGCGGCTGTCTAGCTCTAATGTAGGTGAATTGATTAACTAAACTGGCTGTAGTGTATTTGTGTGAATGTATGGGTGTTTCCCAGTGATGGGTTGCGGCTGTCTAGTCCAAATGTTGGTGAATTGATTAACTAAACTGGCTGTAGTGTATTAGTGTGAATGGGACTGTATGGGTGTTTCCCAGTGATGGGTTGCGGCTGTTTAGTCCAAATGTTGGTGAATTGATGAACTAAATTGGCTGTTGTGTATTTGTGTGAATGGGAGTGCATGGGTGTTTCCCAGGGATGGGTTGCGGCTGTCTAGTCCAAATGTTGATGAATTGATTAACTAAATCAACCATAGTGTATCGGTGTGAATGAGAATGTATAGGTGTTTCCCAGTGATGGGTTGCAGCTGTCTAGTCCAAATGTAGGTGAATTGATTAACTAAATTGGCTGTAGTGTATTTGTGTTAATGGGGATGTATGGGTGTTTCCCAGTGATGGGTTGCGGCTGTCTAGTCCAAATGTAGGTGAATTGATGAACTAAATTGGCCATAGTGTATTTGTGTGAATGTATGGGTGTTTCCCAGTGATGGGTTGCGGCTGTCTAGTTCTAATGTAGGTGAATTGATGAACTAAATTGGCTGTAGTGTATTAGTGTGAATGGGAATGTATGGGTGTTTTCCAGTGATGGGTTGCGGCTGTCTAGTCCAAATGTAGGTGAATTGATTAAGTAAATTGACTGTAGTGTATTTGTGTGAATGGGAATGTATGGGTGTTTCCCAGTGATGGGTTGCGGCTGTCTAGTCCAAATGTTGGTGAATTGATTAACTAATCTGGCTGTAGTGTATTAGTGTGAATGGGACTGTATGGGTGTTTCCCAGTGATTGGTTGCGGCTGTCTAGTTCTAATGTAGGTGAATTGATGAACTAAATTGGCTGTAGTGTATTTGTGTGAATGGGAATGTATGGGTGTTTCCCAGTGATTGGTAGCGGCTGTCTAGTCCAAATGTTGGTGAATTGATGAACTAAATTGGCTGTAGTGTATTTGTGTGAATGGAAATGTATGGGTGTTTCCCAGTGATGGGTTGCGGCTGTCTAGTTCTAATGTAGGTGAATTGATTAAGTAAATTGACTGTAGTGTATTAGTGTGAATGGGAATGTATGGGTGTTTTCCAGTGATTGGTAGCGGCTGTCTAGTCCAAATGTAGGTGAATTGATTAAGTAAATTGACATGTAGTGTATTAGTGTAAATGGGAATGTATGGGTGTTTTCCAGTGGCGGGTTGCGGCTGTCTAGTTCTAATGTAGGTGAATTTATGAACTAAATTGGCTGTAGTGTATTTGTGTGAATGGGAATGTATGGGTGTTTCCCAGTGATGGGTTGCGGCTGTCTAGTCCAAATGTAGGTGAATTGATTAACTAAATTGGCTGTAGTGTATTTGTGTTAATGGGAATGTATGGGTGTTTCCCAGTGATGGGTTGCGGCTGTCTAGTCCAAATGTAGGTGAATTGATTAAGTAAATTGACTGTAGTGTATTAGTGTAAATGGGAATGTATGGATGTTTTTCAGTGGCGGGTTGCGGCTGTCTAGTTCTAATGTAGGTGAATTGATGAACTAAATTGGCTGTAGTGTATTTGTGTTAATGGGAATGTATGGGTGTTTCCCAGTGATGGGTTGTGGCTGTCTAGTCCAAATGTAGGTGAATTAAGTAAATTGACTGTAGTGTATTTGTGTAAATGGGAATGTATGGGTGTTTTCCAGTGGCGGGTTGCGGCTATCTAGTTCTAATGTAGGTGAATTGATGAACTAAATTGGCTGTAGTGTATTAGTGTGAATGAGAATGTATTGGTGTTTCCCAGTGATGGGTTGCAGCTGTCTAGTCCAAATGTAGGTGAATTGATGAACTAAATTGGCCGTAGAGTATTTGTGTGAATGTATGGGTGTTTCCCAGTAATGGGTTGCGGCTGTCTAGTCCAAATGTAGGTGAATTGAATAACTAAATTGGCTGTAGTGTATTTGTGTCAATGGGAATGTATGGGTGTTTCCCAGTGATGGGTTGCAGCTGTCTAGTCCAAATGTCGTTGAATTGATTAAGTAAATTGGCTGTAGTGTATTTGTGTGAATGGGAATGTATGGGTGTTTCCCAGTGATGGGTTGCAGCTGTCATTGAGTTTCTGTGTGGAGTTTGCTTGTTCTCCTTGTGTTGGCGTGGGTTTCCTCAAGGTGCTCAGGTTTCCCCCACAGTCCAAACACATGCACTATAGGAGAATTGAATAAACCAAATTGGCTGTAGTGTATGAGTGTGAATGTGAAAGACATCCACTGCGTAAAACATATGCTAGATAAGTTGGTGGTTCATTCCACTGTGGTGACCGCTGATGAATAAAGGGACTAAGCTGAAGGAAAATGAATGAATAAAACTTTTCTCATCAAACCACCTGTGAGCGACTGCGGCAGGAAACACACACACACACACACACTCTTCATAATAAGCGTATTGTTTGGCTAACAGTTTTTCTTTATGGACACAATGGGCAAAACTCACAGACGCGCTGGTGTTTTCAGTTTGCATCCTCAGAAACCCGAACCCTCACCGCTCGCATTGTCTTTCCTAACAAAATGATCTGGCGTTACTCCTAAAGCCCTGCGGCCACAGACACCTGCCGGCATCCCGGACCCAAGTGTGTGTGCATACAGTCAAGCTTCTGCATGTTTGCGGCCCATTGACGACTGTACTTTCCCTGCGCTATTTTAATAATGTATTCATCAGCAACACTTGAGAGCGATGACAGCGGCCTGATGTGTTTACACACCGAGCCCACATTGCATGTCCCAGGACGCTTTTGGACACAATGCCTGCTTGTCTTGAGATTTTGTGCTGTCCGGCACGTCTGTGATTGGCAGCTTTTACTTCTGTGGGTGTAAATAATCACTTGCCCTCACATGTCGGTGTGTAAATCTTTTGATTCGCTGCATCACAGAGATGATTAGATGCTGCAGATTTCATTCACAGCTTCCCTTTCAGCCACACTCTCGGTACGAGAGCTGTCACTGGTGTGGTCGTTATTCAATCCCAGGCTCATTGGAGATATTCAGTTCACCTTTATTTGTATAGCGCTTTTACAATGTAGATTGTGTCAAAGCAGCTTCACATAAAAGATCATAGTAAATTGAAATAGTGTCAGTTCAGTTTTCAGTGTTTTAGGGTGCTGTCACACCTACAATTTTGTTTCGGAACGTGTCTCGTTTGCCCAGTTAGCGCGGTTCGTTTGGCATATGTGTACAGGGCAATCGCGCTCTGTTCCGCGCCAAAGTAATCGCTCCGAGATCGCTTGAATGAGGTGGTCTCGGCTCGATTGAAACAAACCCTGGAGCGGTTCGATTGCAGTGAGAAAGCGATCCGATCCGAGCGCGGTTTTATCACAGTGTTTTATGGATATGTAATAGGTTTACGGCTATATGAAGAGAGAATTATAAGTAGGGCGGGAAGTTTTGCGAGTCTCGGATGCCCGCAAACGAGTGATAATCTCACGGTAATCTCGCGTCTCCCTCCAGGTCCTCAAATAGGCATCATCGCGCACCCTTCTCACCCCTCCCCACCGCGTCCCTCCTCAGACACGTCACGCGAGCGCACCCTGTCAATCACTACCAAACCACCACCTCTCCTGACAGCTTAGCGGGACGCTGCATTGGAGGGACCAATGTAAGGAGAGTTTACTCGCACGTGACTTGTTTTAGGGTGCTTTCACACCTACACTTTTGTTTCAGAACGTATCTCGTTTGCCCAGTTAGTGCGGTTCGTTTGGCATATGTGAACAGGGCAATCGCGCTCTGTTCCGCGCCAAAGTAATCGCTTCGAGATCGCTTGAATGAGGTGGTCTCGGCTCGATTGAAATGATCCCTGGAGCGGATCGATTGCAGTGAGAAAGCGATCTGATCCGAGCGCGGTTATATCACAGTGTTTTATGTTTATGTAATAGGTTTACGGCTATATGAAGAGAGAATTATGAGTAGGGCGGGAAGTTTTGCGAGTCTCCGGATGCCCGCAAACAAGTGATAATCTCACGGTAATCTCGCGTCTCCCTCCAGGTCCTCAAATAGGCATCATCGCACACCCTTCTCACCCCTCCCCACCGCATCTCTCCTCAGACACATCACGCGAGCGCACCCTGTCAATCACCACCAAACCACCACCTCTCCTGACAGCTGAGTGGGACGCTGCATTGGAGGGACCAATGTAAGGAGAGTTTACTCGCACGTGACTTGTTTTAGGGTGCTTTCACACCTACACTTTTGTTTCGGAACGTGTCTCGATTGCCCAGTTAGCGCGGTTCGTTTGGCATATGTGAACAGGGCAATCACGCTCTGTTCCGCGCCAAAGTAATCGCTCCGAGATCGCTGGAATGAGGTGGTCTCGGCTCGATTGAAACGAACCCTGGAGCGGTTCGATTACAGTGAGAAAGCGATCCGATCCGAGCGCGGTTATATCACAGTGTTTTATGGATATGTAATAGGCATACGACTATATGAAGAGAGAATTATGAGTAGGGCGGGAAGTTTCGCGAGTCTCCGGATGCCCGCAAACGAGTGATGATCTCCCGGTAATCTCGCGTCTCCCTCCCGGTCCTCAAATATATATTGTCGCGCACCCTTCTCACCCCTCCCCACCGCATCTCTCCTCAGACACGTCACGCGAGCGCACCCTGTCTATCACCACCAAACCACTACCTCTCCTGACAGCTTAGCGGTACGCTGCATTGGAGGGACCAATGTAAGGAGAGTTTACTCGCACGTGACTTGTTTTAGGGTGCTGTCACACCTACACTTTTGTTTCGGAACGTATCTCGTTTGCCCAGTTAGCGCGGTTCGTTTGGCATATGTGAACAGGGCAATCGCGCTCTGTTCCGCGCCAAAGTAATCGCTCCGAGATCGCTTGAATGAGGTGGTCTCGGCTCGATTGAAACAAACCCTGGAGCGGTTCGATTGCAGTGAGAAAGCGATCCGATCCGAGCGCGGTTATATCACAGTGTTTTATGGATATGTAATAGGCATTCGACTATATGAAGAGAGAATTATGAGTAGGGCGGGAAGTTTCGTGAGTCTCCGGATGCCCGCAAACGAGTGATAATCTCACAGTAATCTCGCGTCTCCCTCCAGGTCCTCAAATAGGCATCGTCGCGCACCCTTCTCACCCCTCCCCACCGCATCTCTCCTCAGACACGTCGCGCGCACCCAGTCAATCACCACCAAACCACCACCTCTCCTGACAGCTTAGCGTGACGCTGCAAAATAAACCCTGACACTCTGACCAATGTGAGGAGAGTTTACTCGCATGTGACTTGTTTTAGCTCTTTTGGTCTGATTAGAAACTTTGCATAAAGCGAACCGCACCAAGAGCAAAGAGCAACAATGTAACAATTGTAATCTCTGTTTCGGAACAACTGAATCGATTCACAGGTGTGAAAGCACCCTAACAGAGGTGGGTAAGGGATTCAAATTCTATACTCAAGTAAAAGTACAAGTATTTGCGGGAATTTTTACTCAAGTTAAAGTAATAATCTTAAAAGTTACTCAAGTAAGAGTTGTTACGTTCCCTTTTAAATCTAGAGGCAGGCCCGGATTGGCTAATCGGGAGGACCGGGAGAATTCCCGGTAGGCCGGTCCATTTTTTGACCGCGAGGGCCGGTGTCCCTAGTTCCAGAATCTACAGCTCTCAGCAGTCACACATTTTAAATGTATTTATTAGGGATGGGAAGAATTATCGATATGTATCGATACGCGGTCATGCGCGTGCACGATGCGAGTGCATCGGTTGAGCAGCAGAGGATGAATGAAATTTTGGAAGCAAATCGAGATGCATCGGTTTTTGCGAGATGCATCGGTTTTTCCAAGATACAGCTTATATTTTTAATATAGAATGTATTTTTTATTTATTAACAAGTGTTGTCAACCTGTTTTTGGCGCATAATTTAATCGACCTACATAAAGTAAGCCTTAGCAACAGATTTGCGGATGTGTACACTTACACTACAACTCAGTGTATCAGGTGTGCGGATGAAGCTAGTGGTGCGCCCTCAGCAAGCGCGAGACGCAAAACAAACATTTTATTCCCCACTGAGTTTTAAATCTAAAGTATGGCAACATTATGGATTTAAGGATGGACGACATGACAGGACAGATGCAATTTGCAAAATGTGCCGCGCATCTGAAGAATATGCGGGCAGAACGACTAATCTGAAATCTCACTTGAAGCGGCGCCACGATGTTGTTGTGAAAGCATCTTCCAGTGTTCCTGCATCCCCGGCTTTCGCACTGCTTCAACTGTAGCTACCAGCTCCAAAAGTGGTGAGAAAAGCATTGCAAGTTTTTTTTCCGTGCGGAACAGTTTTGTGCGCTCTATGCCAATAACGGATGTTATTGCATTGTTCATCTGCAAAGATATTCAGCCTAGTGTCACAGAGAACGAAGGTTTTAAACACATCCTCCTGTTAATTTTTATTTAATAATAATAATAATAATAATAATATTAATAATAATAATGATAAAAATAATGGGTGTCACGGTGGCACAGTGGGTAGTTTGACCACCTCACAGCAAGAAGATTGCTGGTTTGTTATATTTTTATTAGCCTGTTGTTTACAGTGACAGTGATGTTTCAAAGCAGCATAACACTGCTAGTTCACGACCTTAAGTTTTGAATAATCAGTGGCAAAATATATCTTTGTAAAACTTGTTTTCATAGTTGAAAAGTTAAATCACAATTCTTGTTGTGCAATGCTAAACCTTTATGTTGAACGAGTGCAAATATATATATTTTAATATATATTGCACTTACACATTCTGTTTATCTTGAAAATACTTAAATAATATGTGCTACAGTATATGTTCTAAAATGGCCCTCTACTGTAAACTGACACTCTGGCTCTGAGAGAAAAGCCAGTTTGTAAAAAAAGTCTTGGTTTTGCTTGGTTAATAAATAATCAAACTCATTCAATGGCACAGCATCCTCTTTCACATCATCTCATAAACTTGATTTAATAAGTTAGTGCTGAAATATCGCATCGTATCGTGATATGGGTGTGAATCGTATCGTGTTGCATCGCAATATGTCACAAATGTATCGCTAATATATCGGATCGTATTCTTTGTATCGAGATGCGTATCGGATCGGCATTATAGCTTAGATGCCCAACCCTAGTATTTATTTATTTACTTGATCACAGTCTTCTTATTCATTATTTTACCGCAGCTCTGCTCTTTTTAATCTATTTTCTCTCAGCCTCGTGAGCATCCTGCCTGCAGCTTAATGATGATATAAGTGAGATGAGTCACTTTAGCTTGTATAGCTCTTGTGGTCCAGTGGTGAGCACGTTAGGATACGATGCCACCAATCCAGGTTTGATCCTTGTCTAAGAAATTATTTATTT